>NC_085863.1:270877-283377 GCF_034702125.1 Engraulis encrasicolus | reverse complement strand
CATGTTGACATAATGTTTATGCCTCATGTTGACATAATGTTTATTCCATTGACATGATGTTTATGCGTCCTCCATTGACATGATGTTTATGCCTCCTCCATTGACATGATGTTTATGCCTCCTCCATTGACATGATGTTTATGCCTTCTCCATTGACATCATGTTTATGCCTCCTCCATTGACATCATGTTAATGCCTCCTCCATTGACATGATGTTTATGCGTCATGTTGACATGATGTTTATGCCTCATGTTGACATAATGTTTATGACATTGACATGATGTTTATGCCTCCTCCATTGACATGATGTTTATGCCTCCTCCATTGACATGATGTTAATGCCTCCTCCATTGACATGATGTTTATGCCTCCTCCATTGACATGATGTTTATGCCTCCTCCATTGACATGATGTTAATGCCTCCTCCATTGACATGATGTTTATGCCTCCTCCATGACTGTGGCATGACACTCTTTTGACACTTTCATGTCATGTCATGCGTATGACGCCTGTTTTAGTACGTCAGAGCTGATTCTGTTATAAGGATATATTTCAACTCACGCCAATTGTTCCTGTTTTGTGATCAGCTTTTCTGGGACGTGTGGTATGCAGATCTGTCGACAGCATGTGTGTGTTCTGTGCAGATGTGTAGACAGCATGTGTGTGTTCTGTGCAGATGTGTAGACAGCATGTGTGTGTGTGTGTGTGTGTGTGTGTGTGTGTGTGTGTGTGTGTGTGTGTGTGTGTGTGTGTGTGTGTGTGTGTGTGTGTGTGTGTGTGTGTGTGTGTGTGTGTGTGTGTGTGTGTGTGTGTGTGTGTGTGTGTGTGTGTGTGTGTGTGTGTGTTCTGTGCAGATGTGTAGACAGTATGTGTGTGTTCTGAGTATCTGTAGACAGCATGTGTGTGTTCTGTCAGGTTAGATGCTTCATAAGCGTCTACTGTACAGCCCTTACCAAGAGCTGCTCGATGCACAATCAACAATGCCGTGATGTAATGATGAGCATGATGTAACGCAGAGGGAACAATCACCCGACTGTTACCAAGCAGCTGCCATTTACATTCACAGGATTTAAACAAGACCAGAGCAGCACCACCACCAGCACCATCCCATAGCTTACGGCTTCTTCATGCTAGTTTGCCAAACTGTATACAGCAAGCCTTCACCATCTCATAGCTAACGGCTTCTTCATGCTAGTTTGCCAAACGGTATGTAGAGCACGCCTTCAACATCTCATAGCTCACGGCTGAGTAAGTCTGACGTAAGCTATGAGATAGAGGAGATGGCGAAGGAACAAGCCGTAAGCTATGAGATGGCGAAGGGTTGCTGTACATACGGTTTGGCAAACTAGCATGAAGAAGCCGTTAGCTATGAGATGGCGAAGGGTTGCTGTACATACGGTTTGGCAAACTAGCATGAAGAAGCCGTTAGCTATGAGATGGCGAAGGGTTGCTGTACATACGGTTTGGCAACCTAGCATGAAGAAGCCGTAAGCTATGAGATGGCGAAGGGTTGCTGTACATACAGTTTGGCAAACTAGCAGGAAACAGCCGTAAGCTATGAGATGGTGAAGGGTTGCTGTACATACAGTTTGGCAAACTAGTAGGAACCAGCCGTTAGTTATGAGATGGCGAAGGGTTGCTGTACATACAGTTTGGCAACCTAGCATGAAGAAGCCGTAAGCTATGAGATGGTGAAGGGTTGCTGTACATACAGTTTGGCAAACTACAGGAAACAGCCGTTAGCTATGAGATGGCGAAGGGTTGCTGTTTGGCAAACTAGCATGAAGAAGCCGTTAGCTATGAGATGGTGAAGGGTTGCTGTACATACGGTTTGGCAAACTAGCAGGAAACAGCCGTTAGCTATGAAATGGTGAAGGGTTGCTGTACAGTTTGGCAAACTAGCATGAAGAAGCCGTTAGCTATGAGATGGCGAAGGGTTGCTGTACATACGGTTTGGCAAACTAGCAGGAAACAGCCGTTAGCTATGAAATGGTGAAGGGTTGCTGTACATACAGTTTGGCAGGAAACAGCCGTTAGCTATGAGATGGTGAAGGGTTGCTGTACATACAGTTTGGCAAACTACAGGAAACAGCCGTTAGCTATGAGATGGCGAAGGGTTGCTGTACATACAGTTTGGCAGGAACCAGCCGTTAGCTATGGGATGGCGAAGGGTTGCTGTACATACAGTTTGGTAGGAAACAGCCGTTAGCTATGGGATGGCGAAGGGTTGCTGTACATGCAGTTTGGCAGGAAACAGCCGTTAGCTATGAGATGTTGAAGGCGTGCTCTACATACCGTTTGGCAAACTAGCATGAAGAAGCCGTAAGCTATGGGATGGTGAAGGCTTGCTGTTCATACCGTTTGGCAAACTAGCAGGAAACAGCCGTTAGCTATGAGATGGCGAAGGGTTGCTGCTTGGCAAACTGCAGGAAACAGCCGTTAGCTATGAGATGGCGAAGGGTTGCTGTACATACAGTTTGGCAAACTAGCAGGAAACAGCCGTTAGCTATGAGATGGCGAAGGGTTGCTGTACATACAGTTTGGCAAACTAGCAGGAAACAGCCGTTAGCTATGAGATGGCGAAGGGTTGCTGTACAGTTTGGCAAACTAGCAGGAAACAGCCGTTAGCTATGAGATGGTGAAGGGTTGCTGTACATACGGTTTGGCAAACTAGCAGGAAACAGCCGTTAGCTATGAGATGGCGAAGGGTTGCTGTACATACGGTTTGGCAAACTAGCAGGAAACAGCCGTTAGCTATGAAATGGTGAAGGGTTGCTGTACATACAGTTTGGCAGGAAACAGCCGTTAGCTATGAGATGGTGAAGGGTTGCTGTACATACAGTTTGGCAAACTACAGGAAACAGCCGTTAGCTATGGGATGGCGAAGGGTTGCTGTACATACAGTTTGGCAGGAACCAGCCGTTAGCTATGAGATGGCGAAGGGTTGCTGTACATACAGTTTGGCAGGAAACAGCCGTTAGCTATGAGATGGCGAAGGGTTGCTGTACATACAGTTTGGCAGGAAACAGCCGTTAGCTATGAGATGGTGAAGGGTTGCTGTACATACAGTTTGGCAAACTAGCATGAAGAAGCCGTTAGCTATGAGATGGTGAAGGGTTGCTGTACAGTTTGGCAAACTAGCAGGAAACAGCCGTTAGCTATGAGATGGTGAAGGGTTGCTGTACAGTTTGGCAAACTAGCAGGAAACAGCCGTTAGCTATGAAATGGTGAAGGGTTGCTGTACATACAGTTTGGCAGGAAACAGCCGTTAGCTATGAGATGGTGAAGGGTTGCTGTACATACAGTTTGGCAAACTAGCATGAAGAAGCCGTTAGCTATGAGATGGCGAAGGGTTGCTGTACATACAGTTTGGCAGGAAACAGCCGTTAGCTATGAGATGGCGAAGGGTTGCTGTACATACAGTTTGGCAAACTACAGGAAACAGCCGTTAGCTATGGGATGGCGAAGGGTTGCTGTACATACAGTTTGGCAAACTAGCAGGAAACAGCCGTTAGCTATGGGATGGCGAAGGGTTGCTGTTTGGCAAACTAGCAGGAAACAGCCGTTAGCTATGAGATGGCGAAGGGTTGCTGTACACACAGTTTGGCAAACTACAGGAAACAGCCGTTAGCTATGAGATGGCGAAGGGTTGCTGTACATACAGTTTGGCAAACTACAGGAAACAGCCGTTAGCTATGAGATGGCGAAGGGTTGCTGTACATACAGTTTGGCAGGAACCAGCCGTTAGCTATGGGATGGCGAAGGGTTGCTGTACATACAGTTTGGCAAACTAGCAGGAAACAGCCGTTAGCTATGAGATGGCGAAGGGTTGCTGTACATACAGTTTGGCAGGAAACAGCCGTTAGCTATGAGATGGCGAAGGGTTGCTGTACATACAGTTTGGCAAACTAGCAGGAAACAGCCGTAAGCTATGAGATGGCGAAGGGTTGCTGTACATACAGTTTGGCAAACTAGCAGGAAACAGCCGTAAGCTATGAGATGGTGAAGGGTTGCTGTTTGGCAAACTAGCAGGAAACAGCCGTTAGCTATGAAATGGTGAAGGGTTGCTGTACATACAGTTTGGCAGGAAACAGCCGTTAGCTATGAGATGGTGAAGGGTTGCTGTACATACAGTTTGGCAAACTAGCATGAAGAAGCCGTTAGCTATGAGATGGTGAAGGGTTGCTGTACAGTTTGGCAAACTAGCAGGAAACAGCCGTTAGCTATGAGATGGTGAAGGCTTACTGTATACAGTTTGGCAAACCAGCCGTGAGCTATGAGATGTTGAAGGCGTGCTCTACATACCGTTTGGCAGGAAACAGCCGTTAGCTATGAGATGGCGAAGGGTTGCTGTACATACAGTTTGGCAGGAAACAGCCGTTAGCTATGAGATGGTGAAGGGTTGCTGTACATACAGTTTGGCAAACTAGCATGAAGAAGCCGTTAGCTATGAGATGGTGAAGGGTTGCTGTACAGTTTGGCAAACTAGCAGGAAACAGCCGTTAGCTATGAAATGGTGAAGGGTTGCTGTACATACAGTTTGGCAAACTAGCAGGAAACAGCCGTTAGCTATGAGATGGTGAAGGGTTGCTGTACATACAGTTTGGCAGGAAACAGCCGTTAGCTATGAGATGGCGAAAGGTTGCTGTACATACAGTTTGGCAAACTACAGGAAACAGCCGTTAGCTATGAGATGGCGAAGGGTTGCTGTACATACAGTTTGGCAGGAAACAGCCGTTAGCTATGAGATGGCGAAGGGTTGCTGTACATACAGTCCCAGGAAAAAGTTTGTACACCCTTTGAAATTTCTTACCTTTTAGTCAAAATTGGTCATAAAACATGGTCTGATCTTCCCGGAAATCGCAAGAAGGAACAACCAGAGTCTGCTTTAATTAATTCAACCCAAACATTTACAAGTTTTCATATTTTCATTGGCCATAAGATGTAAACATTCACAGGACAGCAAGGCATAAGTAAGTACACCCTTGCATTCAATAGGTTTTAACCCTAAGTTAGTCGCAATAACCTCAACCAGATGTTTCCTGTAGTTGCAGATCAGATTAACATAACAATCTGGATGTATCTGGTCTCCCTCTTCTTTAGAAAACTGCCTCTCGTCAGCAAGGTTTGTGGGATGTCTGGAGTGCATAGCTTTCTTGACTTCATGCCATATAATCTCAATTGTTTATTTGTCAGGGCTTTGACTGGGCTATTCCAGAATGTGTATTTCATAATTATGAAGCCATTCTAAAGTCGATTTGCTTCTAAAGTATGGGTTGTTGTCACATTTCAGCACCCATCCTCTTGTGTGCTTCAACTGTGTGACAGACTACCTCACTTTTTTTCTGTCAAATATCTTGATAAACTTCTGAGTTCATTGTTCCACTGATGATAGCAAACTGACAAGGGCCTGAGGCAGCAAGGTAGCCGCATATAATGATGCTCCCGCCACCATACTCAAAGGCGGAGATGATGTTTTGGTGAAGGTGTTGTTCTCCAGTTCTCCTCCAAGCATGACATTGTGTTTTCCCCTGAACAATTCAACTTTGGTTTCAACGTTAGTCTACAGAATATTTTGCAGTAATTCTATGAAGTATATAAATGCTTTTTCGCAAACCTCAAAGGTGCAGCAATATTTTTTTAGACAGAAACCCCATTAATTTTAGATTGGCAGAATGAATCCCCTTTTTAGCTATTCTTGGTTACATCTCCTCTTCTGAGTATGGTGGCGGGAGCATCATTATATGCAGCTACATTGCTGCCTCAGGCCCTTGACAGTTTGCTATTATCAGTGGAACAATGAACTCAAGTTTATTGTGATATTTTACAGAAAAAAACGTGAGGAAGTCTGTCACACAGTTGAAGCACACAAGAGTATGGGTCCTGAAATGTGACAACAACCCATACTTTAGAAGCAAATCGACTTTAGAATGGCTTCATAATAATGAAATACACATTCTGAAATAGCCCAGTCAAAGCTCTGACAAAAAACAATTGAGATTAAAGAGCATGAAGTCAAGAAAGCTATGCACTCCAGACATCCCACAAACCTTGCTGACGAGAGGCAGTTCTCTAAAGAAGAGGGAGACAAGATACAAACAGATTGTTTTGTTAATCTGATCTGCAACTACAGGACAAGTCTGGTTGATGATATTGCAACTAACTGAGGGTTAAAACCTACTTAATGCAAGGGTGTACTTACTTATGCCCTGCTCTCCTGTGAATATTATGGCCTTATGACCAATAAAAATATGATAACATGTAAATGTTTGAGTGGAATTAATTAAAGCAGACTCTGATTGTTCCTTCTTGAGATTTCCGGGAAGATCCGACCATGTTTTATGATCAATTTTGACAAAAATGCAAGAAATTTCAAAGGGTGTACAAACTTTTTCCTGGGACTGTACAGTTTGGCAAACTACAGGAAACAGCCGTTAGCTATGGGATGGCGAAGGGTTGCTGTACATACAGTTTGGCAAACTAGCAGGAAACAGCCGTTAGCTATGGGATGGCGAAGGGTTGCTGTTTGGCAAACTAGCAGGAAACAGCCGTTAGCTATGAGATGGCGAAGGGTTGCTGTACATACAGTTTGGCAAACTACAGGAAACAGCCGTTAGCTATGAGATGGCGAAGGGTTGCTGTACATACGGTTTGGCAAACTAGCATGAAGAAGCCGTTAGCTATGAGATGGCGAAGGGTTGCTGTACATACGGTTTGGCAAACTAGCAGGAAACAGCCGTTAGCTATGAAATGGTGAAGGGTTGCTGTACATACAGTTTGGCAGGAAACAGCCGTTAGCTATGAGATGGTGAAGGGTTGCTGTACATACAGTTTGGCAAACTACAGGAAACAGCCGTTAGCTATGGGATGGCGAAGGGTTGCTGTACATACAGTTTGGCAGGAAACAGCCGTTAGCTATGATATGGCGAAGGGTTGCTGTACATACAGTTTGGCAAACTACAGGAAACAGCCGTTAGCTATGGGATGGCGAAGGGTTGCTGTACATACAGTTTGGCAAACTAGCAGGAAACAGCCGTTAGCTATGGGATGGCGAAGGGTTGCTGTTTGGCAAACTAGCAGGAAACAGCCGTTAGCTATGAGATGGCGAAGGGTTGCTGTACATACAGTTTGGCAAACTACAGGAAACAGCCGTTAGCTATGAGATGGTGAAGGGTTGCTGTACATACAGTTTGGCAAACTAGCATGAAGAAGCCGTTAGCTATGAGATGGTGAAGGGTTGCTGTACAGTTTGGCAAACTAGCAGGAAACAGCCGTTAGCTATGAGATGGCGAAGGGTTGCTGTACATACGGTTTGGCAAACTAGCAGGAAACAGCCGTTAGCTATGAAATGGTGAAGGGTTGCTGTACATACAGTTTGGCAGGAAACAGCCGTTAGCTATGAGATGGTGAAGGGTTGCTGTGCATACAGTTTGGCAGGAAACAGCCGTAAGCTATGAGATGGCGAAGGGTTGCTGTACATACAGTTTGGCAGGAAACAGCCGTAAGCTATGAGATGGCGAAGGGTTGCTGTACATACAGTTTGGCAGGAAACAGCCGTAAGCTATGAGATGGCGAAGGGTTGCTGTACATACAGTTTGGCAGGAAACAGCCGTTAGCTATGAGATGGCGAAGGGTTGCTGTACATACAGTTTGGCAGGAAACAGCCGTAAGCTATGAGATGGCGAAGGGTTGCTGTACATACAGTTTGGCAGGAAACAGCCGTTAGCTATGAGATGGCGAAGGGTTGCTGTACATACAGTTTGGCAGGAAACAGCCGTTAGCTATGAGATGGCGAAGGGTTGCTGTACATACAGTTTGGCAGGAAACAGCCGTTAGCTATGAGATGGTGAAGGGTTGCTGTACAGTTTGGCAGGAAACAGCCGTTAGCTATGAAATGGTGCTGGTGCTGTATACAGTAGATGCTTCTGAGGCCATGGCGCCAGCAGAAATAAATCCTGTGGGTGGCTAGCTGGAGCTAGGCAAAATCTTGGGGTGGCATACCCGACGAAAACCCAAATGTATTGATCTAGCCTACTGGGGTTGCTATATAGGCTAGATAGCCATTTTGTTTATTATTAGGATTAAGCTTAGTTATGTAGGCATACAGTCTTATTTTCTATATTGTCTCGATCTCAAGCCCATTGTGTATGATATGATAGCCTATAAAATACAGTGCTGCCAATCAATTTAAAAAAATATATAATATAAAATGTCACAAGTTGACAGACATACACACACACATACACACGTGGAGAAAAAGTGTCTCTCATACTGACACAGGAACTAGGCCTACATTTTCCCAGTGGGTGCTTTGCTCAATTGGCACCTGAAAAAAACAAACATATCAGCTGAGGTATAGTGGTTTTCACACTAACAAATATCTTCATGAATTTTGGCTGCAAATATAGCACTTTTCAAACAAATGAAGCTAACATTTTGCTTATGCTTTCATTAATGACAGCCCTGCTGACATTCATAAGCAGAATGTGCAAGGGTAGCTTTCTTCTATAAATTGACCTAGCAAAGGGGAGGACCTCAGACGTTTTGTCAACAAAACAGCAGAGATCCAATATTGATTCAGCAACCATCAATACATCTTCAATTGTTCGACTTTGTTTGTAACCTAAAGAAGGGCTTAGCAAGTTAGCATTCAAAACGGAGTATTAGGGGACAGTTTTTAAGTATGAAATGTTTAACAAGCAGTTCGTTTTTTGAAGTAGCATATCAGTTAACTGCAGGAGGCTAAAATGCTATTTCCTAGCAACAACCAGTTTAAAGTCCTCAACACATTGTTTGTAATCAAATATGGGCCATAACTTTTCAAAAACAAAGCATAGAGAACGTTGTAAATCATTTATTTACAGACTGACACCTTTGTTGTTGTCCATCTCACTGCTGTACGCAGCCTGCCCGCCCGACGCAACTGAAGAGAAATGAAGAGCTTACGTTACGTCTTTCGACTGACTCTCGATTCGAGGGAGGGGCGGGTCTACCTAGCGTAGCTTGTTATCGTGCATGCTGGGAGTTGTAGTTTAGCTAATTCTACAAGCCATGCAAGCCAGCCAGTTTAACAGATTGTGTTGTGGTGGCTAACGTGGTGGCTGAGTGTGATCACGTGTGACATCCACTATAAACACACACACACACACACACGCNCGCACGCACGCACGCACGCACACACACACACACACACTCACGCACACACACACACACACACACACACACACACACACACACACACACACACACACACACACACACACACACACACACACACACACACACACACACACACACACACAGACACACACACACACACACACACACACACAAGCTGTCTACAGATACTCAGAACACACATTCACAGAACACACACACACACACGCACACACACACACACACACACACACACACACACACACACACACACACACACACACACACACACACACACACACACACACACACACAGACACACACACAGACACACACACGGACACACACACGGACACTAGGGATGGCACAAACCGCACCGAAAACCGAAACCGTACAATTCACACACATACCGAACCGAACCGTGCAATCCATCGCAAACCGCAATTCATGTACTGCCCAGAAAAATATGTAAAACAGAGATTCTAGAGTATCTTATCCAGTCTCTCTGATTAAAACATTAGCGTATAAGACCAAATCAGAGGATGACACAATTAAAATCACACCATTTTCACATAAGCCTATACAAACCATATGTAGGATATTTAGTGATAAGTCCGATTCTATTAGCCAGTGCACCATTTATCATGAACTAAAAAAAAGAACCGTAGAGAACCGAAAACCGTGACCTTGACACCGCGATATGAACCGAACCGTGAATTTTGTGAACCGTACCACCCCTAACGGACACACACACAGAGACACACACACACACACACACACAAACACACAGCATCTGCACAGGGTGTCTCATACACCCAATCTATTTACGGTATACGTACAGTAAGCCTTTGCCATCTCCTCCTTCTCTGGTATACGTACAGTAAGCCTTTGCCATCTCCTCCTTCTCTGGTATACGTACAGTAAGCCTTTGCCATCTCCTCCTCCTCTGGTATACGTACAGTAAGCCTTTGCCATCTCCTCCTCCTCTGGTATACGTACAGTAAGCCTTTGCCATCTCCTCCTTCTCTCCTTTTCTCCTTTTTTATTTTTTATTTTTATCTGAAAGCGCTGTCCTCAATTGACACGTACAGATTTAGCAACACCTTTGCACAGCTGATATGAGTCATTGCATCTGGTTTAGTTCTATGTATTGCTGTGGGGGAGGTGGATGCATTTTTCATTGCCCACAGCAGATTTGAAATGCGCTAACCAGATCACCGGGCCATTGATTGATTGAGTAGTTTCTTGCTGGGAATGAATACGCCTACAGCACGTTCAGCCATTGCAAACAGGCTCTGCCGTGCCCCACCAATGCATACCTGTTTCGTGCAGTGTTAAAGTGATACTGTCCCCATTTTTGGAAATAAGCTCATATAGCACCTCCCCTTGAGTTGAATAAATGAGTTTTACCTTTCTCCTGTACTTTCAACCATTCTCTGAGTATGGCGGTGCAAAGTTTACCTCCATGCTAGCAGTTAAAATTGAGTCGTCTGAGACCAGCTGGCGGCTAACTGGTCTCATAGGACTCAATGTTAACTGCTAGCTTGGACGTAAAATGTGCACCGCCGTACTCGGAGAACGGCAGGAAGTACAGGAGAAAGGTACAACTCAAGTATGTAACTGAAGGGGAGGTGCTATATGAGCTTATTTCCAAAAATGGGACAGTATCACTTTAACTTCGACTTTGACGCATTGATACCTTCACTCCTAGTCCCCCTTTCCTCCCTCCCCCTCTCCCTTCGTGCGAGAGGACTAGGAGTGAAGGTATCAATGCGTCGAAGTCGAAGTACTCCGAATGTGTTACTACACCTGTCATTATAGTGCCATTTCTTTATCCAGGTAGAAAATCGCCACGTTTCATTTTGTGCAACGACTTTTGGGTCGGTTTACTAGTCGTTTACTAGTCGTAACTATTGAAACACGGTGGACTGTTCCTTTAACATGGTAACGTGGTCCTTTGCTCTGAGTGATGAGTAAACACTGAAATGTAAAATGTGTGGTATTGTAACACACTGCAAAATGTAAAATGTGTGGTATTGCAATACACTGTGAAAGTGTTTGTGTCGTCTCAGAAAGTGATCAGACCTTTATTTGTTATTTCATCACACAGGCTTGTTTGGAATCTCTGCCGGGAGCTTCTGGCCCCTCCACAGTGAGAGAATAAAGACGTTGAGCGATAATCTGATAACATCCAGAACCGCTACCGTCAATTAACGACTGCATCCTGTGATTTAATATGGTTTTAATCTGTTCATATTTTCACCACACGAACATGCACACACACATGCACACACAAGCATGCACGCAGACACGCGCGCACACGCACGCACACACAAAGTCACACACGTACTCGCGCATGCACGACGCACACACACGCACACGCACACACACACACACACACAGACACACACACACACACACACACACACACATTGTGATGTAATATTGTTTTAATCTATTCAACAGACACTGTTTCTTTTTTCACACGGAGGAGCAGAAAATGAAATCACAGATAGCAAAGGGCTAACGTGTGCATCCACATTTGCCTTTAATTTCCTTTGTACTACAGATGTTCCAGTCTGGTTAGCTGGCTACAATCACATCAAGGCCACTTACATTTGGAAAGAGCTGTTTGGACCGGGCTCAAAGGGAAACGAGCGTCTCCATATCCCCCAAATAGCCTCTGACAATATCTTAGCTGATTATACAAATATTGACTTGGCTTCATATAGACAAAGCAATCATCGCAACACAGTTAATTTCCCTAGACGCTAGAAATCAAACATAGAAAGCAATATGAAGACTGATATACTTGGCACAGTAGTTTTCTTGAACTGCAACCAATGTCTATAAACATGCTACTACTAAGCATACTGTACGTCTTAAAAGTAGGCCTATTTCTAATTCAACCAATACACTCACTACAGCTGTTCGTAGTAGTAGAAGCAGAATCAGCAGTAGTAGTAGTGAGTAATAGACGGTAGTTATAGTAATAGTTGAGCAGAAGTAATAGTAATAGTAGTAGTAGTAGATGTAATATTAGTGGCAGTAGTAGTAGTAGTAGTTGTAGTAGTAGTAGTAGTAGTAGCAGTAGTGGTAGTACTAGTAGTAGTAGATTGCATCAGCAGTAGTAGTAGTAGTAGTAGTAGTTGTTGTAGCAGTAGGCCTATAAGTAGTAGTAGTACTAGTAGTAGAAGTAGAGTTCACTATAATCCTAACCCAGAAGCAGTAGCAGTAAGTAAGGGTTAATGTTCGGCGAGAAGGTCGCTACCGTGGAATAGCAGCACGACAGAGAGAATCTTTAGACCCCGACGCGGAGCGGAGGGGTCTTGTTCTCTCTGAAG
>NC_085863.1:243377-255877 GCF_034702125.1 Engraulis encrasicolus | reverse complement strand
TGTAAAGAGTCTTTGGGTAATTTGAAAAGCGCTATATAAAAACAAAGTATTATTATTATTATTATTATTATTATGATTTCAGATTGTAAACAGGTATGAAGAGAGTTTGCCCATGTGATGAGGAAGTGAACTTAGTATGGCAGTTGACTGTAGTGTTGTGAATGACAGTGTGTTCCATGAGAAACCCAGTGTTTATCTTTCTGAAAATTGAGTGTAATCCAGAGAATTGTGTGTAATGGTGTGAAAAGAGTGTGTTTTAAAACTGGAATTTGAGTGTTAAGTAGGAATTGTGTTATGTGTTCAGTGACATTGGTTAGGGGAGTTGGGAAATGGGTGAGATGTTCCGAGAATTGTGTGTGAAGTACCAGAACTTGTGTGTAAGCAATCGAGAAAAACTGTAATCCAAGGTAGGCAGCCAGTACCTTATACTACATTATCCTACACAAGCCTCCCAGATGAATAAAATCATATTGGCCAATCAGAGGAGCTTACCCTGGGATACCGGCCAATCAGAAGAGCTTCCGCTGGGATATCAGCCAATCAGAGGAGCTTCCTCTGGGATATCGACCAATCGGAGAAGCTTCCCTTGGGATCTGCAACCTTCTGTATTGACTGGCATTATTTCTCTCTTCTATTCCATCACTGGGATTCATTCTCTTTTTTTCAGCCTCTATGACATGACACATAAGCACACTTATGCACACACACACGCGCGCACACACACACACACACACACACACACGCATACGTGCACAAGTATTTATTTGAAAAGAACACACACATACACGTGCACAGGCACACACACACACACACACACACACACACACACACACACACACACACACACACACACACACACACACACACACAAATACGTGCACACACACGTGCACACACACGTGCACACACACGTGCACACACACACACACACACACACACACACACACACACACACACACACACACACACACACACTCACATCTACTCTGCTTCATCCTGCCTTCTATTGTGGTCTGGCCACAGGACCTCATCCACATCACATGCAATCGTTTCCCTGGCCAGGCAGCGAGGGAAATACTGTCTTGCATGGCGCATCCACCCAGAGAAGGCATCAACAGTACGTAATATCGCCACATGCCTCCTCCATTGTTTGTAGAAGGGGGATGCGTGTTTGAGGACGTCTGTCATAGACCTTCCACCTCCAGGTGGAAAAGAATTCCTCAATGGGATTGAGGAACAGGGAATATGGAGGGAGGTGCACAACAATGAATAGTGGGTGGTTAGTGAACCAGTTTTGGACCAGAGCAGCCCTGTGGAAACTCACATTGTCCCAAATGTGTCCCAACATATCTGGGCTGCTCTGGACCATCTGCCTGATTGGGTGCAATGAGTATATTGTACAGAGTGTCCAGAAATGTTAGGAGGAGTGCAGTATTACGTAATACACTCTTATGTGAACCATTGAACACTAATACACAGCAAAACTGGAAGTGTTATTTTGAGTTGATTTTACTGGTGTTAATTATTCTGGTGTGAACGGGAGTCACTGGGTGTTGATTGTGGTGTTACTTTAACACTGGGAGTGCTTAAAAAGCTCTGCGCACTGTGTTGTTTCAAAGAGTTAACTGCCTAACACTGATTGAGAGTGACATTCCACATCCGGTTCTTTCATCTGATTCTTCCGTTTGGACGGCGGACATCTTGCTGCTGGATATCTTTTCCACATGTGAAATAGATAATGGCTTAAAAAGGTAAGAATCTTAATGTATTAATGTGAGGTTGGTTGTATTTTCGAGAATGTTTGAATTAGACAAATCAGCCGAGTGTAGGCTTATGTGTGTAACCTGGTCAACTAAAAACTTTGTGTTTGGACTTTATCAACCGTAGTCTAACAACTAATTGTTAGACGAATCAAGGATTTGCAGCCTGACCTAGGCCTACATGTAATATGTAGCCTAACCTAAGCATAATATCCCCTATGTTTTCTTTTTGTGACAAATGAAAAGCATTTTGTGAAATGGGACATGGCTATCCAACTGCAAGCTAGTTTCGTGAGCACGTTAGCCTACAGGCTTGACGACGGACATTTCGCTTTGTTTTCCAAAATAACACCTTCTAACTTGTTCTAAATGACACACCAGCGAATCTATATGGCTCCTTAGTAAACCGTATCTGGCTGACAGTTGTTTTAAGTTTGCCACCTGTGGGAGGCAGAGCCGTTTCTCTGATAGGAGGGCCATCTCATTCTTGAAAGTTGCCTAATTGTTAGCAGCTGACAGCAAGGCATTTGAAAATGCAACCGTTACCTCCGCCATTTTGTTATTGCACCGATGTATCGACCGATGCATGCATCCGCAATTGTCTTAACATAATTAGCTATTAGAGCTCTAGAAGTCAGCAATAGTGTGTGTGTGTAGCGGGAATACTACTGAAAAGGTAAGAATCTCGACCGAGGAGCCATGGCCCATGGGTCTCTTCGAGTTTCAGGTTATCATTGTCCAAACGGACTTACTAGTGAACTCCTCACTTCAGCATTGTCAAGGCATTTGACATGGGATGGGTAAAAATAGCAGTGGTAAGTGAGCCCACACGTTAATGAATGAGACGCTTTGTAAGGGTTCGACCTGTATGGCTATGTTTCATGGTTGATTGTAGTGAAACTCGAGCATTGCTACTGCACCAAGCAGTGAGCGGTTGCCTCACTGGCACCACGGCACTACTCGGTGACTAGCCTACTTCATGGGATCTGCGGTCCTTGCTTTCTTATTCACAAAAGTTGTAGCCTGCTTGATATGTTATTCTAATCCCCTAATGCTGTAGTTTAAACGACCACATGGTCACTGTAGCTGTTGCTGATTTCCTTCGGAATGTGCGTTCTGTCAGAGAAACTTTTCATAGACGCTGACAAACTGACTGAGTGGGGAGATACAGCTCAGGAAATGAAATGCTGCTTTTGCACGATCGTTCCGAGCTGGCTCTTGTGAGTTATCTGGTGTTAACGGGGCAAACGTGAAGTAGTTGGCCAGCTCAAATCCCAAGTCTTCAGGATATTGCATTACTCACTTTGTGAACGCGAGTTGGGATTTTTTTGGCGACAAGTTAGTGTGCAGGCTAGATGGTAACTGGTGCTTCATGCTACATCAACAGGTTGGCTGTGTGTAGCGCTTGTGGAACATGTGCACGACACGTCTGTCTGTTTAAAGCTAGTGCTGTTCACAACGAGTTTTCATGCAGGACGACAGAGCGTGCTCATTTGTCTAGTCAGCAAAATTAGAACAAACATTTCCCTGAAATTTGTTTTTGGACCTTGGGGTGTTTGTCAGCTGCCAGCCTGCCACTAAAACCTCTCTCTTCCGTCATCACCTAAACAGTAGAGCCCTATCTCACACCTTCCGTAAAGTCTTCACGAAAATAATAGATTAATTTTCGTGGTGCATTCACGAAATTGCCCACCTTTCGTAAAGCCTTCACGAAAATAATAGATTAATTTTCGTGGTGCATTCTTACTTGAACCTCATTTGAGCTCATCTTATATACTTTTTTTTAACCTTTTAGGTAACAACTACAAGCGTAAAACTTACATTTGCTTGATTCAATAAATGGGTAGTCTGTGAATTATGAAAAGCGGTGTATTCTTAATCTCTTTTTCCACTTCATCATTGTGGTATGTTGACATTGCATTTCTAAATATATTCCAGGATTTCCCATTTGAGGACGGCATGTTGCTGAAAGTTAAATATCGCAATGTGAAGAAGTATATCAGTTGTCACTCAGCCGTGACCTATGTGGACTTCATCAGTAAAGGCAAGGACTTTGATGTCTTAAAAACACTTATTGACGGTGTTATCATGGCATATGTCTTCTGTTTACTCCCCTTACATGTGATTTCAAAGACATTATTGTTGCACATCTGTAGGAAAGGAACTGAACTTTCAAATTACCCTACTATATTACAATCCTTCTATGCAATAGTACTGATCTCATAATAACAGACATTTGCCATTGACTGAAAAGTACAACAGTAATACTGTATACCAGAATGGCCATATATACGGTAGGGTCAGATTTCAGATTGTCATTGTTTCTCTTCTTTTACAGTGAAAGAAAAGTTTGGGCTTCCTGATGCCACTGAGCTTGAGGTGTTCGATGATGCAGATACAGCAGTTGACGAAGACATCATTTCAGAACTATTGGAGTCCAATCCAGGTCTTTGCTTGACAGTTCGTGAAAAAACTTCAGATGAAGGTATGGGTCTTATGCTGTCAATGAAGAGTACATAACATTCAGTGCCTAAAAGAAGTCTATACCTTCCTGTTCAAATGCTAGGTTTTTGTTATGCAAAAAAAACGGCAGAAAGACAAATGATTTTCCCCACTTAAATCTAAATTATTATACTGGGCAATGCTAGCGAAAAAAAAACGTAAAGTTTTAAATGGAGGGAATACAAATTACAAACGTGTATCAACATGGTGGCATAGATATGCACACCCTTAAACGTAATACTTTGTTGTTGTTGGGCCATTTCAAAACCTCAACCTTATTCTGGTGAAGCCATTAAGTTCATGTGCATCTTCACCTTTTTAACAGGGGGCCGAAGGTTTTGTGCCACTACCACGGCCCCTGTGGAACTGTTCATAATTGAGCATTTCCACAGAGGCTGGGGTAGTGGCACAGAACTTTTGACCCTCTGTTAGAAAGATGACGATGCAAAGGAACTTCATCTTCCAGAACAACAATTGCCCTACAAGCACACACCTAAATCAACAAAGAAATGGCTTCGCCAGAGTATGGTTGAGGTTTTGGAATGGCCCAGATTGAGTTCAGACCTGTATCCCATCGTACATTAGTTGTGTGATCTGAGGAGGTCTGTGCACAGAGGATACACTCGCAATCTGTCTGATATGGAGGTTTTTTCGCAAACAAAAGTATTCGTTCAAGGGTGTGTTTATTAATGCAACCATGTTAATGTAAGGTTTTTATTTCCTATTTAAGTTAGAAAAAACAGAATTTATTTGTCTTTCTGTCATTTTCTTTACATAAGAAAAACCTGGCATTTGAAGAGGGGTAAGCTTATGTAGACTTTTGAGAACCACTGTACAAATGTACGTAATGCTTTCTCTCTTTGGTGTTTGGTTTATAGGTATGGTATGTAGACTTGCCAGTCAGCTTTGCAACTATACTGTCCATTGCCATTGGAAATTTCCAGGAACATTAAAAACACTAATAGTTACAGTACTTGTCTTGCACAACATTACATGTTACCGCAACAGCCCGTGTGAAAATGGATACTACCACAGTCATATATTAATCAAAGGATGTGTTGTACAGATTTCTTTCCTTTAGACCACTCAACACCTTCTACTTCAGCATCTTCTCTCACGGACACCTTGTCCTTTTCATCAAGCGACAGCGACCTAAGAGAGAGTCTTTCTACAGGTTGTAGTAGAGAGAACAAAGACGGAAGCCCATCTGTGGTGAAAGCTCCCCTGTCAGAGACCGCAAAAGAGGTAACATTTTAAAAGTACAGTCATGTGTTGTAAGTGAACGTACCGCATTTCTGTGGCACAGACACTGGCAAAGTTTCTATTAATACTGAAACTCCTGAAACATTTGTTTCTCACCTAAAACTGCATCAGGGAAAACCATTCAAATGTAACCTGTGGTGGGGGGGGCGCGCTGTGGCGCAGTGCGCTAAGCCCCTCACATTTGGGCTTGCATGCCCACGGGGAACCCGGTTTGAGTCCGGACGGAGTCATTTCCCGATCCCACCCCATCTCTCTGTCCGACTTGCTTCCTGTCACCATCTCAGACTGTTCTATCAAAATAAATGCATAAAAGCCCCTAAAAAAATATATATATATATATATATATATATACACACAAATGTAACCTGTATTGTTTAATAATGATGATAATTATGTTTGTTTTTTGTGTAAGCAGATGGTCAAAAATGCCTTGCTTCGGAAATCTGGAGGAGAGGACATTCTTGAAGAGTATAAATCAGAAAACACGCTGAAGCACCGCACCAGGAGGCAGCTTGTCAACATACTGGCAAGTGATATGACTGAGAGACATGGGTAAGACCTAGTAATTGAACTTTGACATGGGTTTACATTTGTGCAAAAATGTTCTCCTGCCTGTCAGTATTAATTCTGTCCTAAGCCCTTTCTGGGAAAGGACCCTCATTTTGCCTTAGAATGAATTCATTCAGCTCTATCTTACCGACATTTAATAAGACCGTTCAAATCTCAAGAACCTGAATGCAGTGTATGGGTCTCCATGGCACAATGGGTTAAGTGAATTTCTTGTCTTGCAACTATAGCCGGATTCCCTCCCGTCAACAGAAGGAGAAGTATGCGCTGGGAATCATTTCACTTTTTCCTGCACTTAAGGATCCCTTCTCACCAAAAGGATATGTAAGTTTTGCATTGATTGTTAGGAGTCAGTAGAAAAAAATGACATTGGAAAGTGGCTAATACGACCGATAGGATGGCTATTATTGCATTATATTATTTTTTTCACATTTTTTTATTCATAGCAACTGAAGCTAGACACTTTATTGAAACTGGAATATGCCATGAACCTCTTTTTTAAAATACAGAAGAATCATAGAGATAATGGCCTGACTTTGATGATTTTACTTTTGTTTCTGTTTGCTGTGCCTGATATAAGACTATTTTCATGTTCTATCATTTGTTGTAGGAGCATTTTTATGATGCACAGAAAGGTACTGGATATTTGGCGTGGCGTCTGAAGACAATGAGCAGGACTACAGCAAAGAGGCCAGCAAAGGAGCCAGCAAAGGAGCCATCATTGCCTAAAGACCAAGGGCCAAAACGGAGAAGACAAGTGACAACACTGCCTGAGCAGCTAGATGGTGACGACTGCAGGGAAGCCATTTCGTTTCTTATTCACACCCCTGAAGAAGCAAGTGTGCTGGAGAAAATGAAGATGACGTTTCAATATCGGCAGGACTTGGTGCATGACCCAGAAAGAAGCGCGGATGTCTTCAAAACATTCCCACGTTTCCTGGATGTGAAAGGACTCGTGAGTACAACATTCATTTTCCTTATTTCATACTTCAGCCTTAGTGTCCTTAGTGTGCTGTTATGAAAACCTTGTCCTAGCAATGGTTAAATCAGAGTTTTAACCCTGGTTCAATATTTTATCATCTTTTATGTGATTACCAGGTAAATCAAGACTTCAACCTGCTGTTTGGTGCTGAAACAAGTTCCAAGTTGTTGAACAAGTGGGACACAACATTCAAGCTGAAGATCATCAAAGAGGCCACCCAGCTGACTCCATCAACTGATCTGTGTCGTCTGATAAAAGCGGCTGAGAGACACCCACAGAGTGATGGTATGCTGGCACACAGTGTTTTACAGTATAAATAACACCAGTTTAACCCATTGATGCTGCATGCTGCGTAGAGCAAAATTGACCCATGTGCGCTGTGTAATATTTTTAGTAGTTCATTTCCAGAATTCATGCTGCCCATTCACATGTGTTACCTTTTGAACAAATACGTACCACCACCATCAAATTCCAAGTATTTTGACTGATATTTTGACTGGGATGGGGTATCTTCTCCATGGTGCGCCATTTTGAATGTCAAGAAATAGACATTTTTGGCTGCAAAAGTTATTGGACTTTGTTCATACTTGTAAATGTTGGTTTATTATTTAGTAAATATTCATGAAAAGACCAAATTTAGCAATAGGCCGCACAGTTTCAATGAACAGCGTAGTTGCAACCCAGTTTGGCCACATCTTACACAGTGTACCTATAAATTGAGATTAAAGTTAAAAAAAAAATGATGCAAGATGAGAGTCTTGGCTTTTAAAAACATCTGATTTCATGTTTTTATGTGCTTCGTGGGCTGAGATATTAAGGTTTTTATAGGCTGAGGACACTTTTTCCAAAGAAAGACTTTTCAGCAGGGGTTTTGCAGTTGCTTTTGGCAGAAATGAGTTAATGTTTTCTGTTCACATGTTAATCACTCACTTAACACTGACTCTCTCTCTCTCTCTCTCTCTCTCTCTCTCTCTCTCTCTCTCTCTCTCTCTCTCTCTCTCTCTCATAGATTGGGACAGTGACATGGCCACACTGCTGTTGCTACTTCATCTTTTGCCTCCCACGGCTGGACGCAAGAAGACCAAGATCAGCCCAACTGATGCAGCTGATCGAATGGTGCTCTTCCACAAGGTACGTTCATCGTAAAATTTACACAACTTACTAGTGTTTACTTGTTTTTTTTTTTTTTTTGAGAAACAGACTATTGGAACATGATCTAAAACAGTGGTTCTTAACCTGGGGTGCGGGCACCCCCTGGGGCTCTGCCAGAGATTTCACGGGTTGCATGGAATTTTGATTGTGTTGAGGTTGTGACCAAAATTCTGCTTCCAAACATTATAATTAGGCCAAATTAAGATCAAATTTAAACATGTTTTTGTCCCCATGTAAGAGCATAACTGTAATTAATGTCTAATCTAAGAATCATTGTAATTAATCACTTGAATCATTTTTTTGGTGCATATACATGTGCAGACATTTGGGATGGGTGTGCGCGGCTTGTCTTGGGAACGGCTAAGGTTAAGAACCACATACCTAAAACCTACTGTTAATGTCTGAAGCAAATAAGTCACTAGAGATGTTTTTTATCATGTGTTTTGCAGTCATGCAGCAGCATTGATGAACGTCTAAAAGAAAGAGAAGGAAAGCAGCCATTCATCCTTGCGGTTGGCCGTACCCGTAACAAGATTGACACCTACTATGTTGCCGTTGACAAACAGCTCATTCCATGCCACCACACCAGCTCACTGAGTGCGTTTGACGAACTTTTCAAGTGTCACTACGTCTTCAACCTCTCGTATGATGAGTCCCTGGTCCAGCTGTACACTTTTGTACAGACCACTGTATTCAACATCGATGTTGCCTCCACAGACGAGTCACCGCGTGTTCGTGAGTTGCGTGCCAAGATCTTGAATGACAATGTTTAAATGTTTTATCTGTCAAGCCTTGCATACCACCAGTAAGGCCTTAATAAGCCACTTGCGGATAGGACACAGTTTTTACCCAAGCACCAAGTTCAAATTGTCTTGTTCCCAGGACGCCTGTCGGCGTCAGTTCAGTACATATGCAGGTTTGATAAAGCATTTAAATACTGTTCATGGTAACGATTTCTGTCACGGTGATGATGCAGAAGAGGATGGCCTCTTTGATAATCTTCAGCTTGAACCTGATTGTCTTGTTTCAAAAAATCTGATTGAAGGAAATGAATTCTTGCAAGGTGCTGGGTGTTCTGAAAGCAATAGATCTGGTCAGTGTAGCAGTGACGATACGAAAAACATTTGTGCTGCAATTATTTCTAAACTAACTGGTAGTGGTGTGGCAAATAGTGTAGTTTCATCAGTTGTAAGTCATTTAGAAGATTTTGCAGAAGGACTTCATTCTGAGTTTAAGCACAAAGTTTTGTCTGCTATACCGGCTGATGATCCTGTAAGAAATACATTGGGAAAGTGTCTTGAAACCTTTGAAAACCCTGTTGAGAACTTTAATACTGAAAGTAAAAGAAAAAAGTATTTAAGTGAAAAATGGGGAATGGTGGACCCTGTGGAAAAACTGTTGGGATTCCGCTATGATTCAAGGCTCAATAAAGTTACAGGTACTTTTGATCAAGTACCAGTAAAAGACACTTTTGTCTATGTTCCAATTTTGGAAACAATCAAATTTATCTGTCGCAATACTCATATTTGTGGACTGCTTAGCACACCTTCTGTATCAAGCGAAAACCGGTATGAGGACTTCTGCGATGGAAGTTACTTTAGATCACATCCATTGTTTTCAGAACACCCAACATCCCTACAAATTCAGTTATATTACGATGACCTGGAGACAGCAAATCCGCTTGGTTCGAAGCATGGACTTCATAAAGTTGGCGCACTGTACTTTGTTTTGAGAAATTTGCCCCCAAAGTTAAATTCAGCACTAATGAATATCCATTTAGTTGCATTGTTTCATGCAGATGATGTTAAAAAATACAGCTTTGATCCCATTTTGCAGCCGCTAATTGATGACCTCAAAGTGTTGGAAAGTCATGGAATTAGTTTGCCATATTCAGCTGTGAATGTCCGCGGCACAATTTGCCAAATCACAGGCGATAATTTAGGCATGCATGGGATCATGGGTTTTATCGAGTCATTCAGTGGACGTTATTTTTGTCGCTTGTGTTTGATTGAAAAAAGTGATGCCCAGAATGTGTTTAGTGAGGATGACCCAAAGATTATTTTGCGAGGCAAAGAAATCTTTGAAACGCATTGCAACGAGTTACAGTCAAATCCTCAACAGTTGCATGTGTATGGTTTAAAGAGGAATTCAACTTTAAACAGCTTACAGTTCTTTCATGTTTCCCAGAACTTTTCGTTGGACATAATGCATGACATTCTTGAAGGGGTTGGACAGTATGAAATCAAGTTGCTATTAGAATACCTGTCTGAACATTTCTTGGCAAAATCTGGTGTTCTGTCTCGAATCTATGCTTTTGACTATGGGTACTTGGAGCGGAAAAATCGTCCATCAAGGGTCAACTTGGATAGTGGTAACAATACAATAGGATTGAACTCAATTCAGACTCTCTGTCTGATTAGAAATATTCCCTTGATTTTTGGTGACATTGTGCCGGAAGGTGATCAGAATTGGTCTTTGATGTTGCTTCTACTACAAATCATTAACATCATTTTCTCTCCATCTGTAACAATGGGCATGACGGTGTATTTAAAACATTTAATAATGGAACACCATGTCTTGTTCAGACAGCTTTATCCAAACAGGAATATGATCCCAAAACACCATTTCATGTTACATTATCCGAGTTGTATCAGAAAAATTGGACCCTTAATTCATATGTGGAGTATGAGATTCGAAGCAAAGCACCGGGTGTTCAAAAACACACTGAAAAATTTTAAGAACATCACAGTGTCACTTGCCAAAAAACACCAGATGTTGATCGCTTACAATTGGGAGACATCCCCTTTAAACCACATAGAGTATGGTCCCCTGAAAATATATGATCCAGATACTGACCATGAACATTTACCCCAACTTGTGCCTTTTGTGCAAGACGATACTTTTTCAACTAACTGGGTTAAGATCTGTGGGACAGAGTATAGAGTTGGCTTGGTTGTATCTAGTGGCATTGACCATGATATTCCTTTGTTTTATAGGATAAAAGTGATACTTAAGCTTAAGAATGGTATCCATTTCATTGCCAATAAGCTTGACGTTGAATACTTCAGTGAACATTTTCATGCGTACAAAGTGTGTGAATCAGATGAGAAAGTTGTAATCAATGCAGATGCTGTGGAAACGTACAGGCCCTTTGACCTGCAGAGCAGTTACAGTACTGATGATGCTTGTCTTTACATTGTACCGTTATTTGTGTAGCGTAAGTGTTTTGTGGTGTGATCTGTAAGTGTTTTTGGTGCTTGGTGTAATAAACATTGTAAATGTATTATTTGCTTGTCTTTCCCCGTTTTGTGTAAGACGACTTAACACTTCTAGAAACATTAATTTAATTTAGATTGTATATTTCATGTATGTAAATGTGCACTCCACGCAGTACAGAATCTGAACATTTTAGAAAAAGCAGTATTTATTGTATAACAACACCAATTAGTGTTACATGGTAACCCCTATAGTGAGTTGAGCTAAGCTAATTCAACACTCAAATGTGTTAAAAATAGAACACTGTGGGTGTAAAGATGTTTCACTTAAAGTGAAAAGTTTTAACACTAATTGGTGAGGAATTCAACACTCAAATGTGTTAAAAATAGAACACTGTGGGTGTTGAGATGTTAACACATAAAGTGAAAAGTTTTAACACTAATTGATGAGGAATTCAACACTCAAATGTGTTAAAAATAGAACACTGTGGGTGTTAAGATGTTAACACATAAAGTGAAAAATTGGTGTGAAAAATACACTAGAATAGAGTTAAAATGTAACACTGTGGGTGTTAAAGAAGTAACACTGAAATAGAGTTAAACTATTTACACTTTCCATAGTGTTGATTTAACTCTGAACCGGTGAGCATTATATAAACTCAGGAAAAGTGTTAAATTTAACTCTATGGGAGTTGATTTAACACCGGCCGATTTGCTGTGTATGCACAGGGTAAAACTCTATACTCAACTTGAAACACAGTAGAAACTTTATTTTCTTCAGTGTACTCTACTTCTACTTACTAAAGAGGGTATTTTTCTGTAGTACGTGTAAAATACTGAAATATTGTTTTTACGTAGACTCGGAGTACACAGATGTGTATATAGTTTACATATTTTTCCGACATTTAAAAAATTGCACTAATTTATTGTAAAATATTGGGTAACCGCATGAAAGTTATGTCTTGTATAACATATTTTTGAGTTCAAAAACTAAACAAATGTGTTTTCTCCTTGCATCCACTAATTTGTCATCAATATGACATGCAATGTGTGTCCTTA
>NC_085863.1:200877-205877 GCF_034702125.1 Engraulis encrasicolus | reverse complement strand
CTGCGGTGTCAGGACCGCTAGAGGGGGTTGCAGAGGTACTGCAGGAGGGATCGCTAACAGAAACCTGTTTTTATAACCTTTCCATGCATTGTTAGTAACAATATTCCCATAAATGTATTAACGTTTCCTGTGGTTTACATTTAGCAAAAAAAAATGTTTCTTTGCATTTGGAAAATGGGAGGTGGAGGGTTGTGAAAATGGGAGTTGGGAGGTTGTGGGAGGTGGGGGGTTGTGAAAATGGGAGTTGGGAGGTTGTGGGAGGTGGGGGGTTGTGGAAATGGGAGGTGGGAGGTTGTGGGAGGTGGGGGGTTGTGAAAATGGGAGTTGGGAGGTTGTGGGAGGTGGGGGGTTGTGAAAATGGGAGTTGGGAGGTTGTGGGAGGTGGGGGGTTGTGAAAAAATATTCTCAGATCCAAAAGAGGGTCCCAGCAGAAACCGTCTAAGTGTTGGGATGAAAAAATGTGGAGAAGACGCGCTCACACTATGGCTTAAATAGGCTACTTAACAATTCTCAAACTGGGTGCTGAATCCCACAAAAGCTTGAATGAATAAATGAAGCGAAGGGCTGCACTCTTCAGATTTCTTCTTTGTTTATTCGCCCACGAACGTTCTTCAGCGTGTAATGGTGTAAAACCTCTGGGCTAACGTCTGGTGAAGAGAGCTAGGCCCTACAGCAGCAGTGTACTGCAGCGCAGGGATGTCGAACTCAAATTCACAGGGGGCCAAAATAAGAATGTGGTGTGAAGTCACGGGCCAAACTCAAAAGATTTTTATTTTTTATTTTTTTTAAATGGGCTAAAATTCTGCATGCATGTACATAATACTCGAGGGCAATTTTCACTAACAATCATACATGGTAGCTTAAATGTTCCTGAACATATGGACATCTATTCTGATGCATGAGTGGGACTCAAATACATTAGCCTATAGTCCACTACCTATGACACACCTAATTTCATGTTCAAGTGATGTGACTATATATATTAATGGTGTATGTGGGCTAACTGTAATACACATTTGAAATTATCTTGTGGGCCAAATAAAATGATACACCAGATTGGCCCCCTGGCCTCATTTTGACTGTAGCAGAGAGAAGATCAATATCAAGTCCAGCTGAAGACAATGAACCTCTTCGGGGAATGCTATTATGTCAACTGTAGGACAGCCAGTCCTGCCTTTAACACACTGCAATGCTATTATGTCAGCTGTAGGACAGCCAGTGCCTTTAACACACTGCAATGCTATTATGTCAGCTGTAGGACAGCCAGTCCTGCCTTTAACACACTGCAATGCTATTATGTCAACTGTAGGACAGCCAGACCTGCCTTTAACACACTGCAATGCTATTATGTCAACTGTAGGACAGCCAGTCCTACCTTTAACACACTGGCATGATCTACAGCAGCACATTGTGCTAATTCAACTCAGCGGTCAGTCTAAACTCTAAACGTCTAAACTCTAAACGTCTTAACTCACCAGTTCAGTCTAAACTCTAAACGTCTTAACTCACCAGTTCAGTCTAAACTCTAAACGTTTTAACTCACCAGTTCAGTTACGACTGTAGAGGCTTTCAGTGTACAGTTATTCAAATTAAGGAGCTGTGATCTGTGCCAAACCATAGTTATAATTTGTTCCATTTATCAGCGTAAAACAGGAATCTGTTGCCCTTGTTAATTTGCCCTGCAGCATAATCTAACAGGACACGTTTATTTAAGTGTATGCACTGGACTGAGCATTAGGACTTATTTATTACCACTCTCCTCTGGCTGGGTGTGTGTGTGTGTGCGTGCGTGTGTGTGTGCGTGCGTGCGTGCGTGCGTGCGTGTGTGCCCCAATCCAGCTCATTGAAGTGTCAGTGCGTGTCCGTGCATATGCATATGTGCATGTGTGTATTGTGTGTGTGCGCACATATGTGTGTGTGTGCGTGTGTGTATGTGTGTGCATGTGTGTATTGCGTGTGTGCGCACCAATCCAGCTCATTGAAGTGCCAGTGCTAGTCTCATTAATCTGCTGGTACACAGATCGTGTGTCTACATTCTCCGCTCGCCAACAGCTGCACCCACACAGTGATAAACAGAGTTTGTGCTTAACAAGGTCTAAAGTATGGGACAAACAAACTTCTGCAATGTGATAACAACTAAGAAAAATGGGAGAGACAGATGGTTGAAATAACTAACTCAGAGGGGAGAAACACAGAAGTCGTAGCATTGGAAACTTTCCATTGTAATTATCTATGACAGGGATTGTAGAGGTCATGCAGACAAGGTGTGAGATGTGACAGGTCCAGATCATTAAGATGATAAATGACACAATATGTCGGGTAAACAGTGGTCAGGGGGAGGCCTTGGCACAGGTGAATGGTCAGGGTGATATGAGGTGTTGGCAGGGGTGGAAGTAGACGGCTGTGCACAGGTAAATGGTCAGGGTGATATGAGGCGTTGGCAGGGGTGGAAGTAGACGGCTGTGTACAGGTGCGTACCACCGGTATGAAATATATAGCAGGTGCGCAGTTGCGGTATGAAAATAGGTGGGGCCTAAGGAGCGGTAAGAAAATAGGTAGGGCCTAAGGAGCGGTAAGAAAATAGGTGGGGCCTAAGGTCTGCTATTTAAGTAGACAACACATGCAACCACTAATGCCATTTGAGACAAGTGTCCTCCTGTGAAGAGACACCCGAAATAGTCATGAAGCAATAGGCCTATAGATCTGTATTGCACATGAAGCAATAGGCCTATAGATCTGTATTGCACATGTTTATTTTGTTTGTCTCTTGTTTTGCTGTCGCCGAACCACATCATAACTCATTACCATAACGTTTGCTGAAGTTCAACTACAAACTGCCGCTCATGTTGCTCAAGTTGCCACTTGTTGCCCCTTCTATTTTCCATTTTCTCTAGTCGCCAGCTCCGCTGTAGAACGCCAACTACTTCCGTCGCCATTGTCGTCGTGTTTGTGCGGTAGACTTACCCTCAGCCTGGAGGACACAGTAAGAACAGAAGAACAAGGAAAAGAAAAGAAGTAGGCTATAAAGAGGACGAAGAGAGGGGGAGTATATCGGGAAGGAGAGAGAGAGAGAGAGAGAGAGAGAGAGAGAGAGAGAGAGAGAGAGAGAGAGAGAGAGAGAGTGTATAGGGAAGGAGAGAGAGAGAGAGTGTGTATAGGGAAGGAGAGAGAGAGACAGTCAGAGAGAATGTGTGTGCGTGTGTTATTCACCAAACTCCCTTCCTGACAATCATTTATAGGCTTGAAGTGTCATCCGGTGGTTTTTGGCTGTGCAGTATAGCCAAGTGTGTGTGTCTGTGTGTCTCTGTGTGTGTGTGCATGCGTGTGCGTGCGTGTGTGTGTGTGTGTTTGTGTGTGTGTGTGTGTGTGTGTGTGTGTGTGTGTGTGTGTGTGTGTGTGCACCCTTGTGTGTGTACGCATGTGTGTATGCGTGCCTATGTGTAAAACACCTCTGGCAGTATGTTTGCGAACTGCCTCCGGAATTATTCCTCAGAATCTGACTCTGTATGTGTGTGTGTGTGTGTGTGTGTGTGTGTGTGTGTGTGTGTGTGTGTGTGTGTGTGTGTGTGTGTGTGTGTGTGTGTGTGTGTGTGTGTGTGAGTCCTTATCACCAGCTGCCAGAGCTGATATCGCCTTAATGGACAGTAAACATTTCCACCAGCTGCGAGCCCAGAACTCCCTGCGAAGAAGGAAGTGTGTTGTACTTTAGCGCAACAAAAGGCTGAGCCACACTAGGCTAGCTGGATTGTTATACTGTAATGCTACATTAATTTAGGTCACGCTAGGCTAGCTGGATTGTTATGCTGTAGCGCTACAATAAGCTATGCAATGTTAGGCTATCTGGCTTGTTATACTGTAGCGCTATGTTATGCTATGCCACGCTAGGCTATCTGGATTGTTATACTATAGCGCTATGTTATGCTATGCCACGCTAGGCTATCTGGATTGTTATACTATAGCGCTATGTTATGCTATGCCACGCTAGGCTATCTGGATTGTTATACCGTAGCGCTATGTTATGCTATGCCACGCTAGGCTAGCTGGCTTGTTATACCGTAGCGCTACGTTATGATATGCCACGCTAGGCTATCTGGATTGCTATACTGTAGCGATATGTTATGCTATGCCACGCTAGGCTATCTGGCTTGTTATACTGTAGCGCTATGTTATGCTATGCCACGCTAGGCTATCTGGATTGTTATACTATAGCGCTATGTTATGCTATGCCACGCTAGGCTATCTGGATTGTTATACTATAGCGCTATGTTATGCTATGCCACGCTAGGCTATCTGGATTGTTATACTATAGCGCTATGTTATGATATGCCACGCTAGGCTATCTGGATTGCTATACTGTAGCGATATGTTAGGCAAGGCCATGCTAGGCTATCTGGATTGCTATACTGTAGCGATATGTTAGGCTAGGCCATGCTAGGCTATCTGGATTGCTATACTGTAGCGATACAATATGATAAGCAACGCTAGGCTATCTGGATTGCTATACTGTAGCGATATGTTAGGCTAGGCCATGCTAGGCTATCTGGACTATTGTACTGTATCGCGGGTTGGGTTGTCTGTCTGTGCAGAGGAGACTCACACTGCATTGGATTCACCGCTTCCAGTTGTGTTATTTCGGTCTTCCATGGAGTGATTGTATAACAACCTAATAGTAAATAAAGAACACTTTAGAATAAAGTGAAAACAAATTTCCATTCACTCCGATTTTGTTATAATAGATAAGACTCAGCATTCAGTAAGCTGCACTTCTATACTTTAAAATAGCTTACATTTTCTACTCCACAAAACCATTTTCTGCTTTGCTCCCTAGAAAGTTGCAAAGTGAACATGAACAAAACTGCCCTGATCGCCTATGGTTGTTTTTCTGCTGGATACACTAATAGAGAAGGATCATTTGTATGCACTGTGTTCATCCAGTCCTAAGCCTCCTAGTGGAGTTTCGTCAGAGTATTTTGCAATTCAATCATAAAACGAATTTCCCT
>NC_085863.1:190877-193377 GCF_034702125.1 Engraulis encrasicolus | reverse complement strand
TATTATTAAATCCCTATTCCAAGAAGTTCACTTGTAGCATATTAATAAATCACTTTTCCAATATGCTCAATTGTAAATAAGGCTAGAGACCAGCTGTCATAGACATTGTACTTTGTAAGCTCTTTAATTTAAGCTCTTTGGCAAATAAGGCAGAAATGTAAAGAAGGAAAGACTGATAAACAACAGGCAAAGACTGAATATTCAGTTTAGATTAGTTTGAATTAGATTCATCATTGTTGATTATGATAATGATTTATTTATTTATTATCATTATACCTGCGGTTCCACAAAGTGAATGGCTTATTTATTATTATTTATTTATTATCATATCATTATACATGCGGTTCCACAAAGTGAATGGCTTGCTGCACAAGTCGCAGGACTTCTGATTTTACTTCCTGTATGTGCAACTATTAGTTTTGGTTTCGAAGATGGTCCAAAATCAGAGGCTCCAACTGCTAATGGGCAGTCATGGGTGAGCGGTTAGAGCGTCAGACTTGCATCCCAGAGGTTGCCTGTTCGACTCCCGACCCGCCAGGTTGGTGGGGGGAGTAATCAACCAGTGCTCTCCCCCATCCTCCTCCATGACTGAGGTACCCTGAGCATGGTACCGTCCCACCGCACTGCTCCCTATGGGGCGCCACTGAGGGCTGCCCCCTTGCACGGGTGAGGCATAAATGCAATTTCGTTGTGTGCAGTGTTAACTTGTGTGCTGTGGAGTGCTGTGTCACAATGACAATGGGAGTTGGAGTTTCCCAATGGGCTTTCGCTTTCACTTTCTAATGAAGATAATAACAGTTATGTGCAACTGGGTGGGCTTGACGTTTAAGGGCGTAACACCAAAAAAAAAAAAAAAAAAGTTTTTCCAATTCCTGAACAAATTGATTGAAAAAATTGGGAAAAAAAAATAAATAAATGAATATAAAAAATAATCCACTGAATGGTCCGTGGAATTTCGTCTAATTTTTGCCATTTTTGAGAAAATGTGTCCTGCATCAACACATTGCATAGGCATGTCACACTGCAGGAAAATGAAGTCGCACCACAGGAAATTCACTGCATTATGGCCATGTTAATCCTTTTGTATTCGTGACTGACATCTGAGCTCATGCTAACTTGATAATGCTATTGTGTTTAATCTTAATATGTGCTGTCATTAATAAAAATACTTTTTTTCCTTCTATAAGAGCAGTCACACCACAGGACACCATAAAATGAACCTAAGTATTGCGTGACAGAAACATTCAATACATATTAAGAGGTTAATAGTCACCTTAAGCTTCCACAGCACTCTCCAATAACTGAGGTACTGACTGGTTAGGAGCCAGTCTTTAAGACCCTTGTAGTTGGCCTTGCAGCTGCCCGTTCACAAACATTGACGTACATGTCACCCCACAGGACGCAATTTGTGTTACGAAATTGAACTTGTTGTTAATATTACTGTCTTGAGTTTTTTCACATTCACATATCTTAACCCTATCGCGCCGGATGCATCATATATGTCTCATCAAATTCAAAGCCCTCTCCACGCTGACACACAAAAAAATCGATCTGAAAAACATCCTGCGTGTCATTTCCAAACGTCCTGCAGTACACGGAAACCGCCACAAGAGAGCAGCGGTCGACAACAAGTTGACCACAGCTCGGCGAAAAACAGGAAAATGGGGTAGAAGCGGTTTCCCTGACCGACGCTGAGATTTCGTCAAATTGCATAAGGTTTGTGTACAAATTTCCGAAATATAACTCTACATCCTTTAATTTGAACACTTGCTTTGTGCAATTAAGCAAGGAAGCGTTTATATTTTTACACCGTGTTGCAGAGAGATCGTGCTAAAACTGATGAGACATATAAGCACCATCCGGCGGTGGCAGGAAGTCAGCCATCAATGCATTTGCTCCATAGGGAAACTTACAAAGCACACCACGACGATCGCTTAACAAAACACACAAGTTGTTTTACTTCAAGACAAAGATATTGCCTTAAGAAACAGGTTTTACTTGCAATTTTGAAAATGTAATGCAAAATGTTGAAATTATGATCTCGTAAAAAATGCATTGAAGTGAATGGAGAAATGGTCCAATTGTAGTAATGGACCCATATATTCAAATTACACATCAAAAATGAATAATGATCTATATTACACTCATAAATAGGTTGTTGAGCATTCGATCAGCTATGTTTTTACATAGATTTAAAAAAATTGCCCAACCAGGCTGTGGGAAATGTAAAATATGGTCCTGCTAAAACAAGGATAGGCTTAAAAAATGGCAGGATCTCACTAAATATTTAAAGATAATCCTCAAATTAAATTGTCTGACAACTTTTTTAAATTAAAAAAAAGTTGTAAATGCATTAAAAGTCATTTCAATGGTCACGAAATTGGAATTTTCATCCATTACAAGCCTGATGCATCATATATGATGCATTAAATTTCTCAGTGACCTTAACAAAATTTTGATTTTTTTTTTTACATTTCTTTTAAGGGACCAATATTGAAGC
>NC_085863.1:175877-185877 GCF_034702125.1 Engraulis encrasicolus | reverse complement strand
TGCCTCTAGTTCTAACTCTGAGCGTGTTAGTCACTATAGAGTGGTAGGCTATACCACCACCACAGCCATCTCAGCTGATGCCTCTTCAACTCTGTGCATTTTAGTCCATCTCAGCTGCTGCCAAACGCTACTCCCGCGCTGAAATTCTCGCCTCCAAGTTGATGGTATTTCGATTTGATCCACTCACTCACTCACGCAAAGTGAAGTGCGTCACAGAAATCGCCCGCGCTGCAGCCTATAGAGCGGGGTACAGTAGCATGCTGTATGTCATGTGGCGTTGATGTGTGCTGTCACCTACTTCTAGCCCTGGCTGCCCAAGCAGACTGACACCAGCGCTATCTATCGCAGAGGACATATCGTGGACATATGCATGGACGACACTAGGGAATAATAATAATCCAACTGCAGGAATTATTACGCACGGCTTTTCTTGGGCTTGTTTTGGTTTTTGTTTTCTTGGGTTGTTGATGTCCGTCTCCGGGAATATCACCGCCGTCCATCACCGCGCCATTTCACTTCCAAACATCCCAGAAACAAACTGATTAACGGAATAATTGCCTCTATCCAACCGTGGACAGGATTTAAATAGAAACCGAAATGCGCGTCCGAGGATATTACTTTTCCGCGCCTCATTGCAACTGTTTGGCTGCCTTGTGGCTCAGACTGCTCTTGGTTCTCCCTGCAGGTCTGCCCGTCTACAGCCAAGGGGATACCCAGTCGGATAATAAAGTGATGGACAACATCACCGTCAGACAAGGGGAGTCGGTCTTACTCAGGTAGGTCCCGATTTCTCCTCTCCTCTCCATGTTGTCTCGCGTCCAGATGAGACATGTAGACCAATCTCTATACTTTCTGGTGCTGTGTGTGTCTTCTGTGTGTGTTTGGTGGGGGCTTACTCTTAAGTGATATTTGTGGTGGTGCTGCTATGATTAATAACAGGTACAGCGATGGAGCAGCAAGAACGCTCTGCTCTCTAACCTTGATTTAATGCATGCCGTTCTTGATTTAATGCATGCTGCTCTTGATTTAATGCATGCTGTTCTGTAGGCAGAGATAGCGGCCGCGTGGTCTCACATCACACTAATCAGAAGATGGAGTGTGTGCACTTGCAAGGTTGCAGGTGCGATTTATTTCACAGAACAATAGTTGTATGTTTATTATGATTTGTGGTCATACACTGTGCTCTCCATCATTGAAAAATAGTTTGGTTCGCAGACAACGTGTACTCCGCTATTTATTTAATGATCCATTTATTTGAAGCGCTGACTCGGGAATTGTGTTACAAAAGTGTAGGCCTAAATACTTCAGTAAAATATCAATATGGTTGCATAGCAAACTTCCACGTGGAACATCAATAACAAACAGCCACATGGGAATTTCGATATTGCCTCAGAATTGTAGCTTTCCGCTTAGAAGTTAAAAGCCTGGCTTGCATTTTAGCACAACCGCTTGTCACAATGTATTTTTTCATCACTGCTTGTCAAAGTCTTTGCATAGTTTTAGTGGCGCCTTTCTAAGAAATGAAACGGTATGTAAAGGAATGCAACTGTTCCTTTGCACGTCTCTCATAATTGCGTAAAGTTAAACATAGACTTTGTTCAAACCTCTTGGAATATTAATGTGCCGTGCACAGTGGCTCAGTCGACTGGGGACAATGGGAGCATTTGTTGTCTTCTGAAATGAAATGAGCGAGACGAGAGAGACAGAGGCAGTTATGTTGTCCCGAGACAAAAGCACATTATTCTCTGACTGCATTTTCTGACTGCATTCATAGCCTATAATGTCAAAACCAGTTGTCACAGATGCTCAGATGCAATGGAAAATAAATAAGTGTTCTTTTATCAGCCCAAGACTAAGGATTTTCAATGACAAGACGTTTCTTTGAACATCTTTACATAATCGGATTAAATCAAAGCGGGGTTTTTTGTCTGGTTGTTGTTTTCCGTGTGTGACAAACGGTCCGATTTCAGTGGTTTGACTTCACAGCATGGGGTGGCACGTGTTTCCCTTCAGTGCCTACTGTAGGCCTACACCTGCCAAGGAGAAGAGAGGGCTCTACACGCACAACACACAGGAGAGATGAGGATTCAGAGGGCTACACACAACACAACACACAGGAGAGATGGGGATTCAGAGGGCTACACACAACACAACACACAGGAGAGATGGGGATTCAGAGGGCTACACACGCACAACACACAGGAGAGATGGGGATTCAGAGATGCTCTCTGTTTTATTTGTTATTATACATTTCTGTTGCGCTGCAGCGCACACAAGAGCCACTGAATTCTATCTCTCTTTAAAATGAATGATGGGAAGTTGTGCTTCCTTAATGGTTCCCCCTCCCTCTCTCCCTTCCTCCCTCCCCCCTCCCCTCTCTCTCCCCATTCCCCCTGACACCAGATTGTTCACTGATCTCTTGCCGCTAAAACGTCTTTCTCAGAGAGCTCAGTGGAGTTAAAAGTTGTCACACTTGCCTCTCAGTTCTCTCTCCTCCTCATCCCCCCCTCTGTCTGTCTGTCTGTCTGTCTGTCTGTCTGTCTGTCTGTCTGTCTGTCTCTCTCTCTCTCTCTCTCTCTCTCTCTCTCTCTCTCTCTCTCTCTCTCTCTCTCTCTCTCTCTCTCAGCCCTTAGAGCAGAATGGGGGTGCACCTGGCTGCACCTGTGCACCTGTCATCTCAAAATGTTACCTGTCACCACTGTTCCCTCTCCTCTCCTCCCCTCTCTCCTCTCCTCTCCTCCCCTCTCTCCTCTCCTTTCGCCTCTTATCCTCCTCTCCTGTCCTCTGCTCTCCTGTCCTCTGCTCTCATCTCATCTCCTCTCCTCCTCTCTTCTCCTCCTCTCCTCTCTCTCCTCCTCTCCTCCAAGTTGTTCCACATAAGAAGTGTATTGAGGAACAATCTGATGGTGGTTGTCATTTTCACCTGCTTGACAGGCATTGCGAATAAGAGACCTCAACTCTCATCACAACTACAACACTCCCTAATGTGGGGAAGGAGAGAGGAGTGGAGGAGAGAGGAGAGGAGGAGAGCGGAGAGGAGGAGAGGAGGAGAGAGGAGAGGAGAGGAGAGGAGTAAAGGAGTGGAGGAGGGAGGAGAGAGGAGAGGAGGAGAGAGGAGAGGAGAGGAGAGGAGAGGAGAGAAGAGGAGGAGAGAGGCGTAAAGGAGTGGAGGAGGGAGGAGAGAGGAGAGGAGAGGATAGGAGAGGAGAGAGGAGGAGGAGAGAGGCGTAAAGGAGTGGAGAGGAGAAGGAGAGAGGAGAGGAGAGGAGAGGAGAGGAGGAGAGGGGAGAGGAGAGGAGGAGGAGAGAGGAGAGGACGAGAGAGGAGAGAAGAGGGAGAGGAGGAGAGGAGAGGAGAGAGGAGAGGAGAGGAGAGGAGAGGGGAGAGGAGAGGAGAAGAGAGGAGAGGATAAGAGGGGAGAGGAGAGGAGAGGTGAGGAGAGGAGAGGAGGAAGGAGAGGAGAGGAGAGGAGAGGAGAGGAGAGGAGAGGAGAGGAGAGGAGAGGAGGAAGGAGAGGAGAGGAGAGGAGAGGAGAGGAGAGGAGAGGAGAGGAGAGGAGAGGTGAGGAGAGGGGAGGGGAGGGAGAGAGAAAACTTCTGTAGTGTGCAATCAGTCAGAGTTTGTGTCTGTGTGTGAGTGAGAGAGAGATTTGGAGGTCTGTGTCACACGTCTCAGATCACAGCCAGGACGCAGACATAACAGCAGTGTGTGTGTGTGTGTGTGTGTGTATGTGTGTGTGTGTGTGTGTGTGTGTGTGTGTGTGTGTGTGTGTGTGTGTGTGTGTGTGTGTGTGTGTGTGTGTGTGTGTGTGTGACTCAGCACAGCTTGTTTTGCTGCAATCAGTGACACCTAGTCAGACCCACACAAACATGCACACACACACACACACACACATACACATGCACGCACGCAGGCACGCACACACACATTCACCTACACTCCCCAGGTCCCTCCGCAGTAAGAGGATGTGTTTATCATTTCATGATCATGATGCATGTGCTTGGAAAGGATCAAGAGTAAGATGCTCACTGCTAACTTGGAGCTGTCCCCCCCTGTGCAGGTGTGAATGAGGACAGCAGTGTGAAGACACTGGACGTGTTTTATGATGATATTAATAAGTGTGTATTTGTATAAAGGTTGCTAGTTACTTGCATACTGCTGAGAGTTGATTTGGAGGTGATGTGGGTTTATATAGATGTTGGAGGTGATGTGGGTTTATTTAGATGTTGGAGGTGATGTGGGTTTATATAGATGTTGGAGGTGATGTGGGTTTATATAGATGTTGGAGGTGATGTGGGTTTATATAGATGTTGGAGGTGATGTGGGTTTATATAGATGTTGGAGGTGATGTGGGTTTATATAGATGTTGGAGGTGATGTGGGTTTATATAGATGTTGGAGGTGATGTGGGTTTATATAGATGTTGGAGGTGATGTGGGTTTATATAGATGTTGCCTCTGTGCCTGGAGCCAGTAGAGGCGGTGATGTGCTTTTGAAAATATATATTTATTTTTGTCTAAAAAATAAGAGACCACTTTCAGGTTTTTTTTTCCTGATTTTGCGATGGATATGTTTGTGTTTCATTCTATTAACTACTACCGACAGCATTTCCACATTTCAAAAGAAAATATTGTCATTAAGAGCATTTATTTGCAGAAAATTATAAATTGTCAAGGCAACGCAAAAGATGCAATGTTTTTCAGACCTCAAAAAAGGCACAGAAGATAAGAAAGAAGATAAGAAAGAGGATAACTTCTGCCAATTTCAACATGCAGTTGTAATGCTCACACTACCCTGGACTTGTCAGTACCTGAGATTTTTCTTTCTCTCTCTTCGTCCTTTTCCGAGATGCTAGTGGGGGCAGGTGTTTGTTTACATTTCAAAAAATCATCTTGATTCATTTCCAAAAACATCCAAAAGGTTATGCAACATCAGCAGACAACTAGCAAACAGTGATACCTTTTGGGGAACTTTTTGGAGTAGGCCTATGTTAAGATTTTTTTAAATGTAAACAAAATCTGCCCCCATTAGAATAGCTCAGATCTCGGAAAGGGCTGAGCCGAAAAATGCGGCATCACCGGGTAGTAACAAGTCAAGGGTTGCGTGAGCAATACAACAGCATATTGAAATTGGCTGAAGTGGTCCTTTAAAAGTATCTTGTTTTTTGTGCCTTTTTTGAGGTCTTAAGACTTTCCACCTATTGCGTTATTGTGAGCATTTGTAATTTTCTGCAAATAAAGCTCTAAATCGCAATATTTTCAAACTGGTTTTCCAGTTTTCCTGACAGCCTCTCTCCAAAAGCCAAATATCCACACATATTCAGCATCAGATCAACTGCCTCAATTACCTCCAGAATCAAAACAACATTATAGATGTCAAAGTATGACACGGTTACCTCGTGGGTGGATACTGAACTGTAGAGGATCTATCTGGCTGTGATCTGCAGCCCACTAGAGGATCTACAGGTATCTGGCTATGATCTGCAGGCCACTGGTTTACAGCAGGCTCCTGTATGACACGATCATTAAGCAAACAATATCATGCAGATCACTTGTTAGTCTCACACTACCAAAACAACAACAACAACAATAACATCAACAACAAAGTAGGCTTTTATCAGTGTTACTGCAGCGGAGGAGAAGAGAGGAGAGGAGAGGAGAGGAGAGGAGAGGAGAGGAGAGGGGAGGAGAGGAGAGGATGGGGGAGGAGAGGATAGGAGAGGAGAGTAGGAGGAGGAGAGGAGAGGAGTGGAGATGAGGAGGAGAGGAGAGGAGAGTAGGAGGAGGAGAGGAGAGGAGTGGAGATGAGGAGGAGAGGAGAGGGGAGGAGGAGGAGGAGGAGGAGGAGGAGAGGAGAGTAAAGGAGAGGAGAGGAGAGGAGAGGCGGAGAGGAGAGGGGGGTTGAGGAGAGGAGAGGAGAAAAGAGGAGGGGAGAGGAGAGGAGAATAAAGGAGAGGAGAGCAGAGGAGAGGGGAGGAAAGGAGAGGAGAGCAGAGGAGAGGAGAGGGGAGGAGAGGAGAGAAGAGGGGAGGGGAGGAGAGGGGAGGAAAGGAGAGAGGAGAGGAGAGGAGAGCAAAGGAGAGGAGAGGAGAGCAGAGGAGAGGGGAGGAAAAGGAGAGAGGGGAGGAGAGGGGAGGAAAGGAGAGAGGGGAGGAGAGGAGAGGAAAGGAGAGAGGGGAGGAGAGGGGAGGAAAGGAGAGAGGGGAGGAGATGTTTGGTGCCTGCCAGGTTTTCTGAATGAGATAGTGTTTTCTCTTCTCTGTATATCTGTGTTTATGTGTTTATGTGGACTGGACTACAGCTGTGACTTATCTCTTAGCTCTATTCCACTGGCTGGTGATGTTGAAGTGTTGATATGGCAATCGCTTCATCCGTTGGAAATTATCGTCTTTGAAGAGGATATCATTCAACTGCTGCTGGTGTCAAATCTGACTGATATGAGTGAGCAGCATCCTGCCTGCCAGATGCATGAATATCCAGCACAAGACCTTTTGATTAAGGATATACCGATATATTTATCAGCACAAGGCCTTTTGATGTCTTAGCTTGATGAACTCTGAGTAATTGACCAGAGTCTGAAATGTTACCTGTCTGTTAGGAGTCTGAAATGTTACCTGTCTCTCTCTCAGGAGTCTGACAAGTTACCTGTGTCTCAGAAGTCTGAAGTGTTAGCTGTCTGTCTCTCAGAAGTCTGAAGTGTTAGCTGTCTGTCTCTCAGGAGTCTGACAAGTTACCTGTGTCTCAGAAGTCTGAAGTGTTAGCTGTCTGTCTCTCAAGGAGTTTGACGTGTTGGCTGTCTGTCTCTCAGAAGTCTGAAGTGTTAGCTGTCTGTCTCTCAGTCTGAAGTGTTAGCTGTCTGTCTCTCAGAAGTCTGAAGTGTTAGCTGTCTGTCTCTCAGTCTGAAGTGTTAGCTGTCTGTCTCTCAGAAGTGTGAAGTGTTAGCTGTCTCTCTCTCAGGTTATGGACTAATTTACGCCCCGTTTCACCCCCATGATGACCTGGGAAGCAGCCTCTTCCCCACCTGTGTGTGTGTGTGTGTGTGTGTGTGTGTGTGTGTGTGTGTGTGTGTGTGTGTGTGTGTGTGTGTGTGTGTGTGTGTGTGTGTGTGTGTGTGTGTGTGAAAGCAGCCCCTTCCCCACTGTGTGTGTGTGTGTGTGTGTGTGTGTGTGTGTGTGTGTGTGTGTGTGTGTGTGTGTGTGTGTGTGTGTTGTGTGTTGTGTGTGTGTGTGGTGTGTGTGTTGTGTGTGTGTGTGGTGTGTGTGTGTGTGTGAAAGCAGCCCCTTCCCCACTGTGTGTGTGTGTGTGTGTGTGTGTGTGTGTGTGTGTGTGTGGTGTGTGTGTGTGTGTGTGTGTGTGTGTGTGTGTGTGCTTGTGTGTGTGTGTGTGTGTGTGTGTGTGTGTGTGTGTGTGTGTGTGTGTGTGTGTGTGTGTGTGTGTTAGCAGGCCCGTCCTCACCGGCTCCTGTAGTATTATGGTAATGGATTATTGGGCTGCCGAGATGAAATGTTAAAAGCCTTTAACACGTCTTAGATGTCTCATCATTACCTCCGCCAGGAGGTTATGTGATCGCCCGAATTTGTGTGTGTTCGTCACGCTGCTATTACCTGTGTGTTCGTCACGCTGCTATTACATGGCCTGTGTGTTCGTCACGCTGCTATTACATGGCCTGCCACAGGGCGCGCAGGGCGCGCAAGGACCACTGAGGACAGCTCTGTGAGGAGGAGCCCTGAGCTGGCGTACCTTCACGCAGCCACACCGGGGCAGAGCATTGAAGTGAAATTCTTACCGCAGTCAAAATCGCTATCAAAAAGCAGCCTTAGCTACAGCCTCGCAGATCGTTTAAGTTCACAATGCTGTCACAAAACATTCATATGAAATTAAGCTCACAGAAAGGCGCGCGCGAATTGCGTTAGTCCGCGGTGATTTGCTGCTTCCCCAATCCCCGCGCACTGAAGCCATCAGCACTACAAAACATCCCATAGACTAGTTCCTAGACTACATAACGAATGAACGCTGGAGATGCGGCGAACAGTGATGTTCAATACTAAATAGCGAGCAGGCCCGGGTGCCGATCATCTGCCCGCAGCGCCAAGACCAACTCGCCCTCATGAACGGATTCCCAGGTAGGAGGAACTTCTCCAACAAGTGTAGTGTCGGGGTAGGCATGATTCCGCTAGCTGCGACCAGTCGAGTCGGCATGTCTCTCGCTAAGCAATTGCGTTTGTAGCACAACGTTGGTGTCACGATATTGAAACAGCTAGAAATGATACAAGTGGATTTACCTCTCAAAAGTTTGTTTAGCCTTGCGAAATAGCCCAAAACAATAACTGACACTCCACAACCATCCATGCACTGCCACTGGATAAGGGGATTCTTGGACATTTCTGATTCAATAATTAAGTGAACGGCTCAAAGTAGCCCTACAGTATGTTGTCTTGTTGGGTTGGGGACCGCTGCACTGCTGTAGAATATGTAGCCTACTATGGGTGCTGGCCAATGAAAATTGTGCTTTTATTTTTTTATTTTGTTTTAGATGGTAGCCTAATGAAAGGCATGCTGCCAATCATCAACAATGTGACTAATATGTAGCAATGAGCATTGGCAAATCACAGAAGGCATAGGCTATAGCATGAACAATCACTTTGCCAATATAAAATAATCAAAGGTGAACTAAACAGTCCACAGCTAGAGGACATGGAAATGATAAAAGAGACAGAGAGAACTGTAATTTGGCTACAACTTGACGGTTCAATTACCTGAACACAAATGCTATGTAGCCTATAGGCCTAAATACATGAAACCACATCATGACTCTATACCTATGTCCAAAACGAACTGAACTTCCTTGGCGGAGGTCTGCGTTCTCTGAATGCATTTCTAGTTATTTTATGTCATTGTGGGTTCGGAAGCACAGGGGAGGGAGGTCGACTGAAATGCTGTCAGAAGAACAGAACAGAGAACCTACGAGGAAATACTGGTGGAAGGAATGAGAGAGAGAGAGAGAGAGAGAGAGAGAGAGAGAGAGAGAGAGAGAGAGAGAGAGAGAGAGAGAGAGAGAGATGGGAAACATGAAAGGAAGAGTTTTGCTATTTTGCTAGAAGAATTTTTAATCTCCTTCTAATGTTGTTTTATGTTTATCATTTTATGGTTTTTATTGTGTAATTTTATCTCTTTATCCATACTGATTTGTTCTGTTTTGTCTGTGTCCTGTCTGTAAATGTAACTTTTATGTGTGCTGCCGCCTTGGCCAGGGCTCACTTGTAAAAGAGAATTTTATTCTCAATGTGATTTTATTTCCCTGGTAAAATTAAGGTAAAAAAAAATAAAAAAAAAATAATAAAAAAGAATAGTTTGTGCTGTGTGTTCTGCGGGGTTGCATCAGGTTACTGTGATGTCTTCTGAAAGCCACTGTCTCCAAAGCAGACCATTGGTTCCCATGGTAGTGGTTACCTGGGGAAGCAGAACATTCTAAAAAGAACATTCTAAAATGTAATTCTAACACTTTTCCAAATATTTCGATCAGCGATTATATTCTACCAAATAGAACATTTTATTTTCAATGTTCACAGACATTGCTAGATTTTAAACACCAGCTAGATTTTAAGCATCAGTGTGACCTCAGAAAGGTAGTGAAAATCAAACATTTTCTGAAATAACAGATAATATGCTGAGCACAGGCTAAGCACAGGTGTGTGTGTGTGTGTGTGTGTGTGTGTGTGTGTGTGTGTGTGTGTGTGTGTGTGTGTGTGTGTGTGTGTGTGTGTGTGTGTGTGTGTGTGTGTGTGTGTGTGTGTGTGTGTGTGTTTGTGGGCCCAGAAACCTCTTTACAATGCATGAATAGGGGAGGGGGCCCTTTCAGATGGCTTTGTCCTGGGCCCAGCAAAAGCTGCCAGCAGCCCTGAGTTGGTGTCAGTATGGACAGCTACTGGGTCACATGACAGCTACTGGGTCACATGACAGCTAATGGGTCACATGACCTTTAGAGATTAGACAAGGCAAGGC
>NC_085863.1:135000-150000 GCF_034702125.1 Engraulis encrasicolus | reverse complement strand
TGGGTCAGGAAACAGTTTTCGACCGCATAGATAGAGTTTCTTGAACTTTATTGCTTATTTTCTTTGTTTGATTAATGAAATGGAAAGTCAACCGGACTGTAGACAATAAATTTAAACAGCATCTCAAGTTCATGTCACTCTCCGTGCGTGCCTTACTCTGGAATGCGCGTCTGAAATGCCATACTCTGTCTCACGTGGTCAAGGAAAAAGGTTGTTAGAAAATTGGCCCTTACAGTAGTACTCCCATGTCAAATACAGACAGACAGACAGACAGACAGAAAGGGAAGCGGGTAGGCAGATAGGCAGACAGGCAGGCAGACAGACAGGCAGGCAGGCAGGTAGGCAGACAGGTACACACACACACATACACACATACACACAAACACACACACACACACACACACACACACACACGCAAACAAAGATGATTGGCGACATTTGAAGCCGTGAGCGCACTGGTGAATATGATGACATCTATAGTGGTTAAGGCACGTTTTAATATATAATACACACAATACACTACACAGTAGCCTTACCACAGTAGCCTTTAATGACATCTATAGTGGCGAAGGCACGTTTTAATATAGTATAATGACATCTATAGTGGCTAAGGCACGTTTTAATATATAATACACTACACAGTATAGTGGCATCTATAGTGGCTAAGGCACGTTTTAATATATAATACACTACACAGTATAATGACATCTATAGTGGCTAAGGCACGTTTTAATATATAATACATATAATACACTACACAGTATAGTGGCATCTATAGTGGCTAAGGCACGTTTTAATATATAATACACTACACAGTATAGTGGCATCTATAGTGGCTAAGGCACGTTTTAATATATAATACACACAATACAATACACAGTACAATGACATCTATAGTGGTTAAGGCACGTTTTAATATATAATACACACAATACACTACACAGTATAATGGCATCTATAGTGGCTAAGGAACGTTTTAATATATAATACACACAATACAATACACAGTATAATAGGGGTGGTACGGTTCACAAAATTCACGGTTCGGTTCATATCACGGTGTCAAGGTCACGGTTTTCGGTTCTCTATGGTTCTTTTTTTTAGTTCATGATAAATGGTGCACTGAGAATATTAAACAATATTTATATAACTGCAGTTACAAAGTGATGATTTTTTTGGGCAGTACATGAATTGCGGTTTGCCACGGATTGCACGGTTCGGTTCGGTATGTGTGTGAATTGTACGGTTTCGGTTTTCGGTGCGGTTTGTGCCATCCCTACAGTATAATGGCATCTATAGAGGCGAAGGCACGTTTTATATATAATACATATAATACACTACACAGTATAGTGGCATCTATAGTGGCTAAGGCACGTTTTAATATATAAAACACACAATACAATACAACACATAATTACATCTATAGTGGCTAAGGCACGTTTTAATATACGTGTATAATACACACAATACAATACACAGTACAATGACATCTACGTATAGTGGCGAAGGCATGTTTTAATATATAATACACTACACAGTATAGTGGCATCTATAGTGGCTAAGGCACGTTTTAATATATAATACACTACACAGTATAGTGGCATCTATAGTGGCTAAGGCACGTTTTAATATCAGCCTCACGCCCCTGAGGACTGCTATTCATCACCATCATGATGGAGTGTGTGTGTGTGTGTGTGTGTGTGTGTGTGTGTGTGTGTGTGTGTGTGTATGTATGTGTGTGTGTGTGTGTGTGTGTGTGTGTGTGTGTGTGTGTGTGTGTGTGTGTGTGTGTGTGTGTGTGTGTGTGTGTGTGTGTGTGTGTACTGGTGTGTGTGTGTGTGCGCGTGTGTGTGTGTGCGTGGGCGTGTGTGTGTGCTGGTTATGGAGAGTATTTGTTCATTATGCTGTGACCCACATGTATTGCTGAGGGGAAGCGAAGAGTCATTGTATTCTCTCCAACTCTCCGCTTCTCTCTCTCTCTCCCTCGTATCGGGTGAAATTCCCTTTCACACACTTTCTCTTTCACTCTGATTTTCAATCTGTTTGTCTTTCTTTAGTCGGTGAGATGTGTGTTCACATTCAGTGTGTTCAAATTCCTCTCTCTCTCTCTCTCTCTCTCTCTCTCTCTCTCTCTCTCTCTCTCTCTCTCTCTCTCTCTCTCTCTCTCTATCTCTATCTCTCTCTCTTTCTCTCTCAATCATTTATACGTACGCACGCATACACACACACACACACACACACACGCACGCACATACTGTGTCTCTTGACAGGATTCTGCTTTTTGTATTCATGAGTCTGTTCTGTATGGCAGATAAATGGAGACTTGAAGCAAATATGTACTGCCTCATCTACTTTGCCGTCAGTGTGAAAATGTGCTTGAGTCCAGCTACTATATACGTGGGACTTACAAGCAAGTGCTTTTATACCGTCACACTCAGCAGTGGCTATTCAGGATTTTGATCTTCGGGTCTCTTCAGCTGTGAAATGGGTACTCCAACCAATAGAATATGAATATTCACCCGTGTAGAGTATGGGTGTCTAGTCTTCACCTGTGAGATGGGTACTTCACTGCCGCACCACCAATGTGACCTCAAGGGCAGCAGAGTAGCGTCCTCTCTTGAGGAAAATAAACAGGAGCAGCCCAAGAGGAAACACACACAGGAGCCTGCACAGGAGGGCAGGGCCATAGACTCTGTGTGTGTGTGTGTGTGTGTGTGTGTGTGTGTGTGTGTGTGTGTGTGTGTGTGTGTGTGTGTGTGTGTGTGTGTGTGTGTGTGTGTGTGCGCGAGCGTACGTGCGAGTGTGCGTCCAGGACCCCGATGCCTTGTGTCACTATGGCGCCACACACTCACACATCACATACTCAAACTCTCTGTCTTTCTCTGTATCTGTCTGCATCTGGCTTCCTCACTGCACTTACGGCTGGCTTGTCAGCTGCCTCTTATGTCATTACAAGACCAGCTAGAGCGTCCTGAATTACCTCGGCACCCTGACACACATCTGCTCTTTAATATAAATGGTGTTGGGCCCTCAGTCACTCTTTCTCTCTCTGTCTCTGTCTCTCTCTCTCTCTCTCTCTCTCTCTCTCTCTCTCTCTCTCTCTCTCTTCCCCTCCTCCGCATCAATGACAGGCCTGTACCTGTGCTTTTTGTTGCTCTTGACAGCGTATACAAAGTGCCAGGTGGGCTGGAGGTGGGCATCAGATCACACTCAGGTAGAGGGTAGAAGACATGGGCTACTCAATGGTATTCAATACCTACAGAACAGGAGCATGCTATTCAATGGTATTCAATACAGAGATAACAGGAGCATGCTATTCAATGGTATTCAATACAGAGATAACAGGAGCATCCCTTACGGAAGGAAAATATACTGCAATATACTACAATTTATACTGCAATACATTAGAAAATATATCACAATATATCACAAACACGCTCATATATTTGAAAATATATAGCAATATATTATTGAACAACATATTACTATATATTGATCCATATATTTTAAAATATATGGCTGGCAAAACAAAACTGTATTCCACTATTCAGTCTGTATTTCTTGATGTTTTTAGTTCAGCAAGCACATTTTGCACGACATTGGACATTTACTCAACATTATAAAGTAATTTTAGGTGGACCATATATGGCCATATATAATAATATATTGATCAATATACAGGAGTCTCTGATTGAATCATCTCAGCTCTCATATCACGTATGACGCGCCTACGTCACGTCGTCACAACCTGAAGCTAAAGTGGCGAGAGAGCCGTCTCGGCTCGAGCGCGGTCCGGATTTTAGCTCCACACTGTCGCCAGCCAGACTCCCCACCACAGTGACACAAACCAACCAGCCGCCTCGAGGTAAGTTATAAAGAGAAGTTTGTTAATTTGTTAACATAAATACACAAGCATATAGTCTGAAACGTCTACAGTGGTTGATGTGCAAAGTTTAGCCAAGTGGTTATCGAAGTTGGATGTTTGTTCATTTTTCCCCCAAGGACTAGAAATACGTTATTTTTTTGAATTTCCCGCGCTACCAAGCTATTGTAAGCTTACTACTAGCGATATTTGCGTTGTCGAAATGGTGTGTAGTTCTCATTGACAGTAGGTCTGGTTCTACACATCTTGAAAACGTAAACGTAATACTTGGGTCGATATTATATGGTTGTAGTGGTCAATTTCAGGTGAGCCCACTTTATTTTGCTTGTCAGAGAACGTTAGCAACATCTATCTGGCTAATACTGCTGAGCCCCAACGTCAGCCTAGAAAGCCAGGCCTCAGTTAATTAGCCGCCTAGCTTACTCGGCTAACGCAAGGGAATCAAAGCAGAAGTGAAGTGCGACAAGATCTAAATGCACATCGCTAACTTGCTTAAAAATGGGCACTACAGTATAGTAAAACGAGGCAATGTCCTGCATTATTTTTGGTAAAGCATAGCTGTTGCTGCTTCGGTTTTCCCATTGTGGTAACATCAATAGGTTTTTTTGAGTAACTTGCTCACGAACTAACTGCACTGTCCCGTTCTTGTAGAGCTATTGTTAGAGGTTAACGAAGCCTTGTCGTCAAATTGGTGAATTTCAAAACGGTAGCCTACACGTCGTTGTCTTCGGCTACTCTGTGATAGTTCGGAGTTTTCTTAGCTCACAGCAATTGCATTCATTGAGTCATGTTGGTGTTCATGTTTACTCTTAAACGAATGCGCGAGTCATTCTTGTTCATCGGAATTCATTCTCGCCAGTTACATGCATGAGTTTAAGTCTTCCTTCGATTCATCATCTTCATAAAAGAGTGCCTTCGTGCCAAGAACAGACGTGCAACTGTTAACGATGCTGGCTGCTGCGATTTCAATGTCTTATCTTCCCTGTTGTCGGGACGAGACACAGAGTGCCACTACGACGCTCTGCCACTGCGAGCTAGAATGCTGTAGTTCCACCAGTCTACCGAACTCCCCCCCCCCCCCCCCCCCCCCCCCCCCCCCCCCCCCCCCCCCCCTCCTCCCCCCCGATTTAGCTCACAATTCTGACAATGATATAGAAGTGATGAGCTTGGTGGGTATCCTTGTGCCTATTTAAGGTTAAGTGTGTGAGTGAATGTTAATTTTCTGTTGCTCTTTTAACTTTTTTTTGCAGAGGTTGCTGAAGAGGTATGCAGCGATGGTCTGGAGGAAAAAATAGTCACATGGACTGGTGTGCATTCCAGTACCTAAAATGGTAAGCAATACTGTGCCTTTACTATGCTCACTCACTGGTGATCATGCACTAAATGGGGAATACATCTATCTGAACTTTGGGAGGAGGTTCAGACTCCCTTGGTGCAAATATAATCGTTTCAAAAAATCCTTTATACCTCATTCAATCAAGCTACTGAATAAACCGGGAATAAGAGAGATTGAGTGGGACAAAATGGACCTCTGCAGCTAGTGTTGGTACTGCTGGTGGGGATGGAAGCTAGGGTAAAAGTTGGGAGGGGGATATGTAGACATGAATGTATCCCTGTTTTTATTATTTTTATGTTAATTATGGAATGGATGTAACCTAGTTATTTATTGCAGGGTGAAGGTGTGGTTGGTTGTAGGACGGTGTGTGTGTGTGTGTGTGTGTGTGTGTGTGTGGGGTTACTGAGCTGTGTGTGTGTGTGGTGTCTGGGCGGGGGGGGTGTCTGGACTGGATGGGTCAGGGGCAGTGGGTTAGGACATCCAGATTTAGAGTTTACTTGAGCTACATTATTAACTGCACATTGAATGTGTGAAACTTGCTGATGTAACATGTTACATTCAAGGGTTCATTGGGCTAAATGTGGTTAAAATCATTGACCTGGGTTTACAAAGCTGGGCAATGTTGGGCACTTGTTTCAGACTATTGAAAGGAAGGAGTATGAGAATGTAACACAATGCTTAACATGAAAAATAAAACCCTTCATGAACCAACGGTGTATTTGGCCCCAAACTAGTGGCATACCCTTCAAGTTTCAATGGGTTAGAGAGTTAACATTCTTTTTACTTTACTTTTGCAGATGCTGTTGCTCAGGCACATCCAGGTGCGAGGATGGGGGAGATCCGGATGTCGCTAAATAAAAGAATCTGTGAACTGCTTCACCAAGAGAAAAAGAAGTCCATGGACAGGCCTATGAGCCCTCTTGTTGACCTTGAGTGACTGAGGCTGCGGGCGGTCTGCCCCTGAATTCACCTTCACTTTCTTTTCTTTTTTTAAAAAATATATCTGAAGGTGTGTGTGTGTGTGTGTGCGCGCGCGCGCGGGTGTGTGTGTGTGGGCGCGGGCACGCGTATGTGTTTGTGTGTGTGTGCACGCGTGCATGTGTGCCAGTGCTTTATGTGAGGTGTTTTGCTTACCGGCCACAGCCACAGTTTTTTTGTTTTGTTTTTGTTTTATTTGGGGTTTTTTTGTTGTTTTTTGGTTGTTTTTTTAATATATTTCTGCATTTGCATTAAGTACAAGTTACTGGCCAAAGTGGGAGACTGAAATTGTTACTGGCCACAGGCAAGTTTCACCAGCATTTGGCCTGTTGGCCGGTGTCGTTGTCAAGTCGTTTCCCTGCCTGTCTGCCCCTCTGTCTCTGCATGTGTGAGCGGTGGTGTTAAAGGGTCGGTTGGTTTCATGTTTTTAATAAACCAATGTCAACAGTTGAATGAATTGAATTGATGTTTGGTCATTGTTGTAATTACATTACTTCATAAATGCCTTGTATAAAGTACGTTACAGTATATTGTGTAGTGTAATGCAATACATAAGTCAATATATGATTTAATTAATAAGCCATATACTATGGGATATAATCCAATATATGCAACAGTATACTTTACAGTATAATGCAATACATAAATCAATATATGATTCATCAATAAGCCATATATTATGGGATATAATTCAATATATGCAGTAATATACTGTACAGTATAATGCAATACATTAATCAGTAGGCTATATGATTCATCAATAAGCCATATATTATGGGGTATAATTATATATATGCAGTAATATACTGTACAGTATAATGCAATACATAAATCAATATATGATTCATCAATAAGCCATATACTATGGGGTATAATTCAATATATGCAACAATATATTGTACAGTATAATACAATACATAAATCAATATATGATTTATCAATAAGTCATATACTATATGGGATATAATTCCATATATCCAACAATATATTTCACAGTATAATGCAATACATAAGTCAATATACGAAAACGGCAATAATGTCTATATTCTCGTATACCGCAAAATATATCACTTTATATTGTGCAATATACTGCTGTACAATATAAAATGATATATTGGCAAACAATATATTGTAGTATATTATAATATATTTTCATTTCATATATTCAAAAATATATTTTCCTTCCGTAAGGGATGCTATTCAATGGTATTCAATTCAACACTTTTGACTCCTGAGCTTTGGCAGCCCATCAGAAATAAATGCCTGTGCACTTGTGACTTATGTAGAACTATCTAATGTTGCTACCGGCACACATGCAAACCAAACTATTAACTACAACAGTGTCATCATTATCTGCAAATTTTAAACAATGTAGACTCAAGGCTTGCCTACTGGGGTACTACACATGCAAACGGATGCCATTTTTATGACTATATGTTTTTTTCTTTGCGAATGCCAAGATGAATAGTTTTTACCTTTTACGATTTTAAACCCAAATTTATTTGTAATAATGTTCCTACATAGCACTTTGTCTGGAAATGCATTTATAATGCTGTGTATTAACAGGTTAAAATGCATGCATATGTCAGATTGTAATTGTGTGGGGTGTGCACATGCATAGGTCAGATTATGATTGTGTACGGTGTGCACATGGGTAGCCTATGTCAGATTGTAATTGTGTGCGGTGTGCACATGGGTAGCCTATGTCAGATTGTAATTGTGTGCGGTGTGCACATGGGTAGCCTATGTCAGATTGTAATTGTGTGCGGTGTGCACATGGGTAGCCTATGTCAGATTGTAATTGTGTGCGGTGTGCACATGGGTAGCCTATGTCAGATTGTGATTGTGTGCGGTGTGCACATGGGTAGCCTATGTCAGATTGTAATTGTGTGCGGTGTGCACATGGGTAGCCTATGTCAGATTGTGATTGTGTGCGGTGTGCACATGGGTAGCCTATGTCAGATTGTGATTGTGTGCGGTGTGCACATGGGTAGCCTATGTCAGATTGTGATTGTGTGCGGTGTGCACAGATGTTCTGAGATGCATCTCAGTCATGAGCTACCTCAAGTCAAGTCAAGTCAAGTAGGTTTTATTGTCAATTTCTTTACATGCACTGGTCATACAAAGAATTTGAAATTACATTTCTTGCTTTCCCATACAGACATAGACTAAATCTAGGTAAGGACATAGACAGTATAGACATAGACAGTACTTATACATGGACTTAAGACAGTATGGACATAGACAGTGCTCATACAGACATTTAAAGTGCAAGACTGGACAACAGAAGACTTGTAGAGAACATACATTAAGAGGTATTGTTGTGCTTTTGTGCTTTTCCTAAAAGGTCCTTTATAGCGTTCTGACATGGTAATAGTAGCATTTGAAGAAAATAAATATTAAAAAGGTCTGTCAAGTACACCAGCAGTGTGTGTGTGTGTGTGTGTGTGTGTGTGTGTGTGTGTGTGTGTGTGTGTGTGTGTGTGTGTGTGTGTGTGTGTGTGTGTGTGTGTGTGTGTGTGTGTGTGTGTGTGTGTGTGTGTGTGTGTGTGTATGTATGTGTGTGTGCGTATGTGTTTAGTGCAGGTAGAAAGTGCGGTGTGCGTCTGTGTGTGTGTTCGTGTGTCTGTGTGTGTGTGTGTGTGTGTGTGTGTGTGTGTGTGTGTGTGTGTGTGTGTGTGTGTCAGTGTGTGTCAGTGTGTGTATGTTTGGGTTTAGTGCAGAAAGTGCAGTGTGTGTGTGTGTGTGTGTGTGTGTGTGTGTGTGTGTGTGTGTGTGTGTGTGTGTGTGTGTGTGTGTGTGTGTGTGTGTGTGTGTGTGTGTGTGTGTGTGTGCATGTTTTGAGTTAGTGCAGGTTGAAAGTTCAGTCACAAGTATAGTAGTGCAGGTGGAATGTTCAGTCGCAGATATGGTGGTGGGGGATGGGGGGGGGGGGTTGTCAGTGGCCTTGCTGGCTAGAGGCTGACAGTGGAGGGAGAGTGGGTTGAGTGTTCAGTATCTTGATCGCTTGGTGCTCGCATTGTGCTGCTCGCCAGCCTGGTGGTACGGGTACGGAGGCGCCTGTACCTCTTTCCAGAGGGCAGGAGGCTGAACAGTTTGTGTGTAGGGTGGCTTGTGTCTTTGATGATCATCAGTGCTTTCCGGGTGAGGCGTGTGGTGTAAATGTCCTGCAGGGAGGGGAGTGGTACTCCAATGATCTTCTTCGCTGTGTTCACAACACGCTGGAGTGTCTTCCTGTTTTTCTCCGTGCAGCTTCCTCCCCACACTGTGATGCAGTTGGACACGACGCTCTCTATGGTTCCTCTGTAGAATGTTGTCATGATGGAGGGTGTAGCACTTGCCTTCTTTAGTTTGCGCAGGAAGTAGAGACGCTGATGGGCCTTCTTCGCCAGTGATGTAGTGTTGATGGTCCAAGAGAGGTCGTCGCTGATGTGCACTCCAAGGAACTTGGTGCTGCTCACTCTCTCCACAGCATCGCCGTCGATGGTCAGTGGTGGCAGTTGTTTTTGGACCCTTTGGAAGTTGACAACAATCTCCTTGGTCTTGTTGACATTCAGCAGGAGGTTGTTGTCTTTGCACCATCTGGCCAGCAGGTCTACTTCTTCTACCTATTGCTGCTTCACAGCACAGAGCTAATGAGGAGGCCGCTGCTCAGACCAAAACATGTTAATGGCATTAAGATTAGCATACTGCTTAGACATGTTCAGGCTTTAAGAGTAGTGCTTACACAGCTTTATTTTGTTCAACTTAATCCTCTTGCAAGTCAGTGTTACCCTGTTAACGTGTGCAAGTCAGTGCTATGCTGTTAGCTTGTGCAAGTCAGGATTTGTCCGGACGTGACTAGGTCACTAGTGATGCGCGTCCTCGTTGCCAAACTGCAGTGGGCGCTGCAATGGGACTCACTAGTTTCAGGCCATTTCAAACAAGCGATTTAGCGTTAGGTTTAGGGTTAAGGTTAGGTTTAGGGTTAAGATTATGGACGGTTAGGGGCGGTATGGGCGGTTGTCATGGCGACGAATCAAACGTTGTCGTCAACAAGGACGGGCATCGCTGTTGTGACGTAGGCACGTAATACCGCCTCCGGACGAAACACTCTAATTTCATTGTCCCTGTGCAAGTCAGTGCTACCCTGCTAACGTGTACAAGTCAGTGTTAACCTGTTAACGTGTGCAAGTCAGTGTTACCCTGTTAACGTGTACAAGTCAGTGCTACCCTGTTAGTGTGTGCAAGTCAGTGCTATGCTGTTAGTGTGTGCAAGTCAGTGCTATGCTGTTAGCGTGTGCAAGTCAGTGCTATGCTGTTAACGTGTGCAAGTCAGTGTTATCCTGCTAGCGTGTGCAAGTCAGTGCTATGCTGTTAGCATGTGCAAGTCAGTGCTATGCTGTTAGCATGTGCAAGTCAGTGCTACCCTGTTAGCTTGTGCAAGTCAGTGCTACCCTGTTAGCTTGTGCAAGTCAGTGTTACCCTGCTAGCGTGTGCAAGTCAGTGCTACCCTGCTAGTGTGTGTGTCTGTTATGATCATACTATAATCATGTTGCATGTGCAGCAGCGTAACTTGAGTTGTCCCACCATTATGGAATGAAAACAACAATAACAATAACAACAACAACCACAACACAACACAGAGAGAATGCATGAGACGAGTTTACCGCTTTGGTCTACTGTGTGTGGTGCTCTGCGCTGGCTTGTGTGTGTGTGTGTGTGTGTGTGTGTGTGTGTGTGTGTGTGTGTGTGTGTGTGTGTGTGTGTGTGTGTGTGTGTGTGTGTGTGTGTGTGTGTGTGTGTGTGTGTGTTAAAGGGTGTGGTGGTCTGTGCTTTAGCCGTCCTAGTTAAGTGGACGTACCGGTCTGATAAATCCTTCGAGACATTTTCCTGGTCCGGCAGCCTCGTCCGTTAATAATCTTCTTAGAGCCCTTTACGACCAGCAGTGTTAAAGGTACACGCCCCTGTCATTAAGCACGTGTAGTGGCCAGCAGTGTTAAAGGTACACACCCTGTCATTAAGCACGTGTAGTGGCCAGCCCTGCCCCAGTCATCTCTCCTGCAAGCCATGCCGAGCAGAATCGGCAAGCACTGGATGCAGAGGGGAGTTAACTGCTGCAATATCCTCGGCAACTGGGAACCCCCAGGGAGACATCAGGACACCACCAGGACTTCTCTTGGAGACTGCTCTGACTGAATAATGCACAGTGTAGTGTCATTGCGCTTGTCTCCAGTATAGCCCCCGTCTGTATGTGTAGTGTCATTACCCTTGTCTCCAGTATAGCACCCGTCTGTATGTGTAGTGTCATTGCGCTTGTCTCCAGTATAGCCCCCGTCTGTATGTGTAGTGTCATTGCGCTTGTCTCCAGTATAGCCCCCGTCTGTATGTGTAGTGTCATTGCGCTTGTCTCCAGTATAGCCCCCGTCTGTATGTGTAGTGTCATTACCCCTGTCTCCCATATAGCACCCGTCTGGACAGACAGGCTGCACCTCCACATTAAACACCACCTGGACAGACAGGCTGCACCTCCACATTAAACACCACCTGGACAGACAGGCTGCACCTCCACATTAAACACCACCAGGACAGGCTGGCTGCACCTCCACATTAAACACCACCTGGACAGACAGGCTGCACCTCCACATTAAACGCCACCAGGACAGGCTGGCTGCACCTCCACATTAAACACCACCTGGACAGACAGGCTGCACCTCCACATTAAACACCACCTGGACAGACAGGCTGCACCTCCACATTAAACACCACCTGGACAGACAGGCTGCACCTCCACATTAAACACCATAGAGCTATGAGAAATGTACAAAACCAATTGAGAAATACTGTAAACACCATAGAGCCACCAGGACATACTCTAAATGTATATCTAGTACAATCTTACCTGATCTATGTAATATAAAGTCGAATTTACAACATTTTCCATCCATTCTAAACAACATTTCGCTTCAGAAAACATCCTCAAGAGTGTACTAGTCAATTGACAACATGACAAATCGATTTGACTAGCTTGTCCATACACTATGACACAATGACTAACCATTCTGCTGGCACTGACGCGTTCATTGACACAAAAACTTGGTTTTGAAAGACAAACTAAGGATTTTGAGGAAGAGACTTGGTTTTGCAGGTCATTCATGGTGTTTTGCCATTTGTTAAAGCTGTTTTGAGAATGAATACTGTGTTTTGAAAATTGCGAGAGAGATTCGAGAAATGTACAAAACCAATTGAGAAATACTCTAAACACCATAGAGCCACCAGGACACACAGGCTGAATCCTCCACATTAAACACCATAGAGCTATGACAGGCTGCATCCTGCACATTAAACACCATAGAGCTATGACAGGCTGCATCCTGCACATTAAACACCATAGAGCTATGAGGACAGGCTGGCTGCATCCTCCACACTAAACACCATAGAGCTATGAGGACAGGCTGGCTGCATCCTCCACATTAAACACCATAGAGCTATGAGGACACACAGGCTGCATCCTCCACATTAAACACCATAGAGCTATGACAGGCTGCATCCTGCACATTAAACACCATAGAGCTATGAGGACAGGCTGGCTGCATCCTCCACACTAAACACCATAGAGCTATGAGGACAGGCTGGCTGCATCCTCCACATTAAACACCATAGAGCTATGAGGACACACAGGCTGCACCTCCACATTAAACACCATAGAGCTATGAGGACACACAGGCTGCACCTCCACATTAAACACCATAGAGCTATCAGGAATGGCTGGAAAGGCTGCGTCCTCCACATGGAAACTGCTCTGACTGAATAATGCACAGTGTCATTACCCTTGTCTCCAGTATAGCCCCCGTCTGTATGTGTAGTGTCATTGCCCTTGTCTCCAGTAAAGCCCCCGTCTGTATGTGTAGTGTCATTGCCCTTGTCTCCAGTATAGCCCCCGTCTGTATGTGTAGTGTCATTGCCCTTGTCTCCAATATAGCCCCCGTCTGTATGTGTAGTGTCATTGCGCTTGTCTCCAGTATAGCCCCCGTCTGTATGCTGGAGACCTGGGTGGCCTGTGGCATTTGAATGATAGATGGCCTGGTGATGGAGGACCTGACGGGTGTGAAAGGAAACGTGTCGTCATTATCCAGCGCAGTGTTGCCTCGTCCATCATGCAGTCCACACAGCAGAGCATGAACACATTACACTACACACACCAGAGTGTGAATACATTATAGTAGACACAGCAGAGCATGAATACACCACAGTACACAGCACAACTGCTATAGCGTACACATTACAGTAGACACACAGCAGAACACATTACACTGCACAGTACACCTGATTTACCTGAATACATTACTCTACACAGTACACCTGTTTTACCTGAACACATTACTAGTGTCATGACAAAGTCACATAAGTCATAAACATTATGTCCATGTCATAAACATTTCATGACTGTTGGCCTTGAGTGACATTCGGTTACGGCAAAGACCACCCAAGGCCAACAGTCAAAAAATGTTTATGACATGGATATAATGTTTATGACTTATCTATGCACCAGCACCGGCGTCAAGTAAAGTGTCACCCACAGTACACCTGCTGTAGTTTCAGGAATGCTCTGCTACCTTCGTCAGCCGTGGATGCTGTTTACTGTACTGTGCTGTACTGTGCTGTGCTGTGCTGTGCTGTGCTGTGCTGTACTGTACTGTACTATGCTGTACTGTACTGTGTTGTGCTGTATTGTATTGTACTGTGCTCTACTGTACTGTACTGTGCTGTACTGTACTGTGCTGTGCTGTGCTGTGCTGTACTGTACTGTACTATGCTGTACTGTGCTGTGTTGTGCTGTATTGTGTTGTACTGTGCTCTACTGTACTGTGCTGTATTGTGTTGTACTGTGCTCTACTGTACTGTGCTCTACTGTACTGTGCTCTACTGTACTGTGCTCTACTGTACTGTGCTGTGCTGTACTGTACTGTGCTGTATTGTGCTGTGCTGCATTTTATTAGGATTTTACAGTCAGGGTAGACTCACTTGGAGGGATATGACGGTTGACTTTCTTTTTTAGTGTTTAAATACAAAAGGATAATATTTGATATTTTAAGGGCCATCTGTTTGTTTTATAGTAGGGCAGATTAAGTATTCTGTTGGCTTGTGTGGGTTTATGAGGGGGGCGTTTTATAGACCATTTTGGAGGAGCTGTAAGTGCTATCACATAAAGTTTTTAATTCTCAAAGTACAAATTAATATGTAAACACCCACACCCACACAAACACAATGACACACACTCTCTCTCTCTCTCTCTCTCTCTCTCTCTCTCTCTCTCTCTCTCTCTCTCTCTCTCTCTCTCTCTCTCTCTCACACACACACACACACACACACACACACACACACACACACACACACACACACATACACACACACACACACACACACACACACACACACACACACACAGAGACACAGACACACACATGCGTGTGCATGCACATAGGCGCGCACACACACACATACACACATACACATACACATACACACACACACAGACACAGACACACACAGACACATTCACACTTTCACACACACAGTGTTATTTTAGTTAGCCTAATTGTACCTCAGCTACAAAGCAGACACTGTGTTAGTAGTTGTATTTAACCTTTTGCTCAGTGTGGGATAGTGGTAATACTCTCAGCCTTGAAGCCGCTGCAAACATCCCCAGAGAAAATCACTTTCATTTAGTCAAGAAAAGACACATATCAAAGTCTCGTTATGACAAAACAGACAGGGGCCAATTCCGGCATCAGGTCTGATCATCAATTTAGAGTGGGTCTAT
>NC_085863.1:117500-130000 GCF_034702125.1 Engraulis encrasicolus | reverse complement strand
TAATCACAAAATGTGCAAATCAGATTTTTAATCAATGTATTATTACCTTTTTTGTGTAGGCGGTCAATTTTGACACCATGAACGTAACCATATTTCTAACACAACCAGAGGGTTAATGTTTTCCCCTCTTCCTACCATGTAGGTTTTTGCAACAGTGTCCAGCGCAGCAGCTATTGTAATTACTATAATATTCCACAGACTTAAAAAAAGACCTGCAGTCAGTGAGGAGTCGCTTGAAGGTGCTGACCTAAATACAGACTGGGACTGTAGACATGGGACGGTAGACATTCTCATTAAAGACCCTAAACACCCCATTCATCAAGACACTCAGGCATCCAGCGGAAGAGGAGAGAGAGAAGGCGAGGAGAGGAGAGAGAGAGAGGAGGGGAGGAGAGGAGAGAGAGGAAGAGAAAGAGGAGAGAGGGGAGGAGAGAGAGGAGGAGAGGAGAGAGAGTAGAAAGGGGAGGAGATGAGAGGAGAGGAGAGGGGGGCGAGAAAGAGGGATGAGTAGAGAAGAGGAGAGAGAGAGGAGAGAAGAGGAGAGGGGAGGAGATGGGAGGGGGAGGCAGAAAAGGCATCCAGGGGGGGGATGTATTTATTTATTTGTATAGCGCATGTCATACACAGGTGCAACTCAATGTGCTTCACAAAAACAAATGCAAAAAGACAGGAGATAAGAAAAGAAAGACAGAATGATATTAGAGGCAAAGAACATTTATAACATTAAGATACAATTTTAAAACATTTTAAAAATTAAACAGAGGGAGAATGAGACAATGTGGAAGACAGGGGAAGAGAAGAAGAAAGATGAAGCAAGTTGTTTGGGAAGAGGTTGTTTGTTTGTTTGTTTTTTTAATTGACTTTTTCCCTTCCTTTGTTGTAAGATCAATTGCAATTATTATGACGGAGCACCCAATATCTGCTCTGAGTTCCCTGATTAATCTGAGCAGACACAGGTCTGAGTTCCCTGATTAATCAGAGCAGACGCAGGACTGAGTTCCCTGATCAATCAGAGCAGACGCAGGACTGAGTTCCCTGATCAATCAGAGCAGACGCAGGACTGAGTTCCCTGATTAATCAGAGCAGACGCAGGACTGAAGATCTGCTCTGAGTTCCCTGATTAATCAGAGCAGACGCAGGACTGAAGATCTGCTCTGAGTTCCCTGCAGACGCAGGACTGAGTTCCCTGATCAATCAGAGCAGACGCAGGACTGAGTTCCCTGATCAATCAGAGCAGACGCAGGACTGAGTTCCCTGATCAATCAGAGCAGACGCAGGACTGAGTTCCCTGATCAATCAGAGCAGACGCAGGACTGAGTTCCCTGATTAATCAGAGCAGACGCAGGACTGAGGTTAAGGCACAAAGCTCTCAGTCTACCTGTTTGTCTGTTAGAGGATATTGCATTCAAACCTATAACATTCTATATCGTATTCAAACCTATAACCTTCCATTTCAAACCCATAGCCCATTTATTGGACAACTCCATGAAACACAGCTGCCCATTTTGAAACGCAGCTGCCCATTTTGGCCGAAGACATATACTGTATACTGTGTGTACTGTACACTGTGTCTCAAATGTAAAGGAAATGCGTTAGCAGTTAGAAGGCCTGTTATCATCTGTCTATCTTGCTGAGGTGTTTGTTAGTACAGTTTTGTCAGCACAACAGACAGCACAGCAGTTTCCATCTGTCTTTTTGACCAAATTAATAATGCTATCTTTTGATCCACGAAAACGGTACTCTTTGCTCACCTTGTAATTATTTTCTTTACTACTCAGCAGATTATATACTTCACTGATAAGCACAATGTGCTTCATATTCTCCTATATTATCTGATGGTATTTGTTTATTTATCCTTAGACAGCGTGATGTTATTCCCTGCCTAAAGCCCTTGTGGACAGACTGCCGGACGTGGTGTTCAGATATCCTCCGGCCTCCTCCTCTCCTCTCCTCTCTTCTCCCTCGCTCTCTCCTCACTCCTCCCTCCCTATCCTCTCCTCTCCTCTCTTCTCCTCTCCTCTCCTCTCCTCTCTTCTTTCGTACTCTCTCCTCTCCCTCCCCCTCTCTCCTCATCTCTCTCTCCTCCTCTCTCCTCAGTCCTTCATCCTCCCTCCCCCCTCCACTCACCTATCTTCTCAGCCTCCCTCCTCCTCTATCCACCCTCCCTTCTTCTCATCCCTTATCCTCCTCTCCTCCTCTGCTATCCTCTCCTCTCCTCTCCACTCCTCTCATCCCTTATCCTCTCCTCTCCTCTCTGCGTGGTTGCGTGGTTGTGTGCATGTGTGTGTGTGTGTGTGTGTGCGCGTGCGCACGTGCGTGCTTACATGCGTGTGTGTGTGCGTGTGTGTGTGTGTACAGGCTCCCTATAGCTGTGGAGGCCTGAGGAGGAAGATTAACTCCTGAGCAAGCACGCACACATGCACACACACACACACACACACACACACACACACACACACACACACACACACACACACACACACACACACACACACACACACCTGCTTGAATCACATCACCCCTTTCATTACCTTGAAGTGTCTGCCATTAGGTTAATCACCTATCACGATGAGATGAAGCCCATTCCCTTCTTCTAAACATTTGCTTTTATATGTAACATGCCTTGGCATCTGGTCAATGTCTTCAGAGTTAATGTGTTGAAAAGAAGTGTATAAAATCAGCTTTTGACTAGCAAGAGAAGTAGGCTAACATGCTGTTGATCAGGCATCACCAACATGGTGCCTGCGGGCGCCTGGTAGCCCTCCAGGAGCTTCTGAGGTGCCCACCAAGGATTTTAATAAACAGTGATGACTACCAAATTTTATTCACAGTTAATGCTTTTATTACTTTAAATATTTAGTCTTTATAGACTATAGGCAAAGTACAGTATCATTCAATAATAGTGTGATTTGAGAATGATGCCAAGTCATCAGTAGAGGATTTTGAACAAAAGTAGCCCTCAGGTAGCCCTTGGTAGCCCTCAGTAGCCCTTGGTAGCCCTCGGGGAGCCCTTGGTAGCCCTCGGGGAGCCCTTGGTAGCCCTCAGACCCATAAAGGCTGGGGACCCCTGCTGTAGAGTGTAATCAAGATTATATGCGGTGGTTTTCAGAGTTGGCTAATAACAGCGTCTTAGTGCAGATGGGGTCCCCGCTGGGCCAAGGCTTAGAAGCCTTTAAAGAAAGGCAAACTCGAGAAAGTACAGTTTAATTATGCATACAGTGTTTAAAAGAACTGTAAAAAGTAGAAGTTGTACAAGTGCTCTTGGAATTCCTCCTGGAGTGAAAGTCTGACAGCGTGCTAAGGTGTAGGTATGTAATTTTCCACAGCATGGGGCATCATATTTGCTGCTCAGTTGACTGCAGCCACACCATTAGGAAATGAGAACAATTCTTGGAGGAAGAGTTAAGAATCAGAATAATAGAATATAGTGTAGGCCTTATGTTTCCTGTGTGGGGTAATGTTGGTTATTCCTCTTTTGTAAGTACCTCCACTGTGTGGGGGGTGATGGCCTCTATCGTGCTCCAATGCCCTATAGATCTCCTCTATTGGCTGCAAAGCCTGGACGATATCTCTGCTCAGCTCTAGGTGATGTTAGGTGATGTAAGTTCACTCAAAGCTTTAGTGGACTTCCTGTTTGGTGACAAGGTTTGTTTATTCATACATATAATAAGACTAATAGCATAAAATACAAATCCACAGTTATTAAAAGCCTAAGCACATTATTAGACTCGTCTGCACTGCTACCATATAAGTTATATTCTACATTTAAAAAAAAAAGAGTTTAGATTTTTCAACTGTTACCACTACGCATGGACATGGATTGGTAATTTGCAAATCCTACAATTTTAAACACAAGTGCTGTGCGTTTGCACATCGATTGCCCCTTTGTCTGTTTTATGTTTACATGGCTGCACCCATGCCTATTTAATAAGCCTCCTTTTGACTAGAGCTAATCAATAGACATAAGAGAGCATGGGCAGGTGGGGATAAGAGAGCACGCCAAGGTGGGGATCATCTGTAAGTCTGGTGATTGGAGCCGATTGATTTCCTCATGGTCATTCTAGCTATGTAAAGTATTGCATTATCAATACCAGGTGCGTATACAACCTAAACCCATTGGTGTCTGGTCAATACAAGGACCTTACATGGCCTTAGACCAGCCCAGCGGTGTGTGTAATCACCTGCTCTGCTCAGCACATGGGGAGGCATATGGTCACCTTCCTGGCGTTAATTAAACTTATTATATGGTTGTGACGTCATCTGTCGAATGCTCCATTCATTTCAACGGGGCTCCCCAACGTTCGGACGTCTGTTATTTTTCGATAACGGACGGGTTGGTCTATAACAGACCGCTGTCAATGGCAACAAGACTTTTCACTGCTAAAGCGACTTTTCAACAAGACTCTAATCAGCTGCTGTGATAGACAGCACCCGTTGTCCTGGCTACCGCTGTCAATGGCAACAATACGTTCACTGCTAAAGCCACTGGCTTGTATACAAGTCAGTGGCTAAAGCGAATGTTTCATAGGCCTATCACTCCGCAGGGGGTCCGGTCTTTTGTCACTCTAATCAGCTGCTGTGATAGACAACACCTGTTGTCCTGGCTACCTAGCTGTTACCTAGCGGTGTTCCACAACGGCACTGTTTTGTTTTGCGCAGCAACAATCTTAACATTAAATAGGTCTAAAGAAATGTCCCCGCCATGTGTGAATCATTTAAGTATATCCATATAATAAGCGGGTTAACTTTCGGCGAGTCGGTCGCTTTGTGGAATAGCAGGACTTCAGAGAGAACAAGACCCCTCCGCTCCGCGTCAGGGTCTAAAGATTCTCTCTGTCGTGCTGCTATTCCACGGTAGCGACCTTCTCGCCGAACGTTAACCCTTACTTATATTCTTTCATGTCTTCATCAATGTCTTTCCCTAGCACCTAGCCAATAATCACAAGTGTCTGAGAAAGGAGGGTATTGATAATTATTGTTCACCAAATGATTCCTAGTGCCTGAGGAGAGAGTGTTGAGGCTTGAGGCTTGAGGACTTTAATTCTGATGAAAAGTTTAAAGCGTGTGGGGACACAAGAGGCCTGCTGATTTCGCCACAAAGCCCTGTAGGGGACTGTCCTGATTGCTAGCGCCAGGGGATACAGTGGGTTAGGTAGGAGATTGTCCTGATGTCTCCAAGAACGACTCTAGAGGAGATTTGGGTTTGATAGAGACCCTTCAAGTCTTACCTCATTACCTCTCACTGTAGGGTTTGGTAGGGTCCGACTCCCGACCTGGCAGGTTGATGGGGGGAGTAATTAACCAGTGCTCTCCCCCATCCTCCTCCTTGACTGAGGTTACAGTACCCTGAACATCCACCATCGCACTGCACTGGCACCATTGAGGGCTGCCTCCTTGCACAGGTGAGGCATCAATGCAAATTCGTTGTGTGTAGTGTGCACTATATGCTGTGGAAAGCTGTGTCACAATGACAATGGGAGTTGGCATTTCCCAGTTGGACTTTCCTCTGTTTCCTTCTTTGATAGAGACCCAGTAAAGTCCTACTTCATTACTGCTCGATCTAGTAGACGGTGTGTGCAGATATCCCCGGGGGGTGGTGCGTAGTGCAGTCTAATGCCTCTTCCTCCAGGGGGCGCTGTGTAGTGCACTCCCTCGAGAGGCACCCAGCTGCAGACGTATGGGGGTAGCTCCACAGGAAGTGGAGCAGGGAGCAACGAATATCCGGTGGCTCCAAGTGAACTGTTTTCTGTCTTTTTTTAATGGGTGCTACTGTTCAGTAAATAAAATTAATCTGCAAAATAGGTTTCAGGTGATAGTTTTAGAAACGAGGAGCACCTTGGATCTACTCAGCACAGCGAGAACGAACTGTGTTCAGCCTGGTAACGAGACCAGCCTAGCATAGCAACAGTCTCCGTGACCACAAATAAACAACTTAACGTGGCAGAGACGAAGGCATACTTTTTTGTTAAAAGCAGCTTGCAATTGAGCTTTTTTGAATGTGTGCTGCTGTTAAATAAATAATATTGTTAGGCAAAATGAGTTAAGTTGATATGTTTGGACAAGAGAAGCACACAGGAAAAGTAATAATGCCCCCCTCCTCCTCTCGTTCACTGAACTAGTTCGCTCGACATTCACCCCTTGCTCTCTTGCGTTGTGGCGTGACGTAATGAAAATGAACGACTGAACGAACTGTGAACGAACAAATTCCTCAGCAGAACTGAACGAAGAGAACGAACTGGTGGGAAAGAATCGCCATGCCCTTCACTAGCTGACAAACTAAAGTGCATTACCGCAACGAATAAGTTCGAGCGGATATTCGTTGTTCCCTGTTCCACTTCCTGTGGAGCTACCCCCATACGTCTGCAGCAGGGTGCTTGTGACTCCCATATTCATTTCCCCATGTTGATGTTTTCATCTCCTGCTGATTAGGGGTGCAAAGGTGAACAGTATAGTGGTGTGGTGATCTGAGTCTTCATGGTGCTGTGTGTGTGTGTGTGTGTGTGTGTGTGTGTGTGTGTGTGTGTGTGTGTGTGTGTGTGTGTGTGTGTGTGTGTGTGTGTGTGTGTGTGCGCGAGCGTGCGTGTGCGTGTGCGTGTGTGTGTGTGTGTGTGTGTGTGTGTGTGTGCGTGCGTGCGGTGATCTGAGTCTTCGAGGTGCATTGTGGGAGGTGGTTTGTTGACATTTCATTTCATTTCATTTATTTAAACTCGAAGAATCATTGAGGGCCCAGCCCTCATTTACAATGATGTCGAGTAAAACAAACAATTGCACATATAAAATCATATATAAACAACGAACATACACAATACACCATAAATCATATAAAAGGTAAGAATTAAGACAAACTATGAATTAAAACTTATGAGTTAAAACAAGTGCAAGTATGTGATAAAAAACTTCCCAGTGTAACTTTAAAATGTTCTAATGGCACAAAGGCTTGAAGACCCATCCTTTGTTGTAAGTTATTCCAAACTGAAGGTCCACAGACACTAAAAGCTGTTTTACCCAGTTCAGTGCGGGCATAAGGGACCTCCAGTAAAAAATTGCTGCTGCGGGTTTGGTATGGGTTGGAGTGCCAAACTAAAAGAGATGAAATATAAAATGGGAGTTTGCCAGTGAGGGCCTTATAAATAAAAATAAAATAATGCATGTCCCTTCTGTGAGAAAGTGGAGCCCACCCAACTTTATGCTGCGCTGCTTGCTTTCCTTCCACAATGGGTTTTATTGCAGTCCTGACCTGTATGAGTAGTCAATTTAACCTCCTTGAGAAGAGCCAACACAAGCACATGACCCTCTTAAGTTTTTTTTTTTTACTTGTGGAAATTAGTTATAGGAAGTCGAGCGCTTGGCTACAGTCAGAATGAAACATTTCCATTAATGTTAGTTGAAGCCAGACCAAGATATTGATTTTTTTAAGGGTATTTATGTATTATGTATTTATCCATATTTTGATGATCATACAGCTTCTTCACACGTAAATACAAGGTCTATGACATAGGAGTTACAGGTGTTGAATACAAGTATGAATACAGGACAATGAAGAGCAGGGAGGGGTTGTTTTGTAGTAGGCCTACCGGTATGTTATATCCATTGAAGTAGGCCTATAGACCCGAGTAGAGCAGGGAGGGGTTGTTTTGTAGTAGGCCTATGTTATATCCTTTGAAGTAGGCATCAGAAAAGTAGGTTAGCGGATGTTTTCCATGTCTCTGGTCCTGTGTCTTGCTGTGTACAAGACGCTGCGTTTTGGCTCTACATTGGTGTTCCACTTATATATTTGTGTTCCACTTTAAATCTTAGACACGACGTGAAACAGTGTCATGATATTTTGGTGGTTACAGACATCTGCAAAACCATGACTGTATCAAGCAGGAATCAGACACTGATTTTTGAATCAAATTCACATTACGTTGCATTACATTACATTGCATTTGGCAGACACTTTATTACCAAAGCAACTTTCAAATTTATGAACCATGTAACGCATGGAGTGGCCTTTAACTACATTGTCTGAAAGAGACAAAGAGAATGTCATCACTGTACATTTCAGAATCAGGCATTCGTTTAACACCAGCTAGACTGTGGACTGGCTCAGCACGATGACTAGTGGCATGTCTTAACACTGCTATTACACATCCTTTCTTTCTTTCTTTCTTTCTTTCTTTCTTTCTTTCTTTCTTTCTTTCTTTCTTTCTTTCTTTCTTTCTTTCTTTCTTTCTTTCTTTCTTTCTTTCTTTCTTTCTTTCTTAATAACTTAATAAATCTCAGCCATTCATATTTCTGTGTCTGCGTGCCACTGCTCTGTTTATGCAGAGAGGGGCTTTCTAATGTATTCATCTCTGCTGAATGTAAATGTGTGCATTATAGATGGTCTCTGTCTCTCATGTTAACTGAGCTGTATTAAAGTTTAGTAATGCAGGGAGCAAGACTGTATAAATGAGGAGGAAGGGCAATACAGGAGTGCTAGTATAAGGGTAAGACCTGATTGGTGAATGCTGGAGTGCTAGTATAAGGGTAAGACCTGATTGGTGAATACAGAAGAGCTAGTATAAGGGTAAGACCTGATTGGTGAATGCTGGAGTGCTAGTATAAGGGTAAGACCTGATTGGTGAATGCTGATTCTTGAGGCTAATATAGAACATGTCAGACTCTTCTGTGGGAGTGGTGATCATTTAGGAAGCTGATTCGATGGAAAGACTCATATCTGTTTCTCGTGCCTTGTTGTTTACTTGCATAAAGTCAGGTTTGTATTGGGCATTCGTTTAACTTTCTTTCTTTCTTTCTTTCTTTCTTTCTTTCTTTCTTTCTTTCTTTCTTTCTTTCTTTCTTTCTTTCTTTCTTTCTCGATAACTTCAATAAATTAGCCATTCATATTTCTCTGGCTGTGTGTAATAATATGTGTATTTTAGATGTTCTCTGTCTCTCATGTTAAATGAGCTGTATTAGAGTTTAGCAATGCAGGAAGCAAGACTGTATAAATGAGGGGGAAAAGCAGAATGCTGATTCTTGAAACTAGCACAGAAACATGTCAGACTTCTCTATGGGACTTAAAATCATTTAGGGAGCAACAAACGTGATCTAATCTAAATTGTAATTTATAAAAGCAAGTCTTGTGGCACATGGCAACATTTTTTCTGCTACAAAGTTTGAAAACAAGAATTATTTTTTAGATATACAGGTATACTATTTGTATACAGCATGTTAAATTAATATCCCAATATAAAACTGACTCTATCCATGTAGAGAAGAAGCCACGAGGAGAGCGGACAGAGGAAAGGAGAAGGAAATTAGAGGACATGAGGATAGAGGAGAGAACAGGATTTTGGGACACATTTTTCTCCACTCCCACTGGCTGTTTTTGTCTTTATTTTGTGTCATGGCTATGTTCTCCAGTTACCCCCATTACCACCACCAAGTAACCAGCAAGCTGAGCAGCACACTGCAGTGTTGACCCTGCTGACCTTGAGGCTGCGTCTACTGGCCATTAGCAGCTGATTACACTGACATGTGGCGACATCGGACTCCAGTTAAATCCCAAGACAGTTTGGCCAAGACCTTATCGATTTGACTTTGTGGTTCAACACACATGTATTTACACCACGCACGAACGTATGTACGCACACACTCACGCACGCATGCACGCACGCACGCACACAAGCACGCACGCACGCACGCACGCAGGCACGCACGCAGGCACGCAGGCACGCACACACACACACACACACACACACACACACACACACACACACACACACACACACACACACACACATACGCACACACACACACACACATACACACACACACACACAGGGCCACTGACAGCTTTGGCCAGGCCCAGGACAATACCATCTGGAAAAATGATGTCAGGGATTAAAGCATCTACAGTGTATCACTCATAGAAATGGTGACATGAAAAGGGATTGTCACTGGAATTGGCATCAGCATAAGCATGAATGGGAGAGGGAAATGAAATGAATGCCAACTGGTTTATAGCAGACAGATTCTAACAATTTCTTTCTCTGTGAAATGACCTTCTCATGAGATAAGCTGTGGGCAGTCGTGGCTTAGTGGTTAGGGAGTTGTTTTTTTCAGTCAGGGGGTTGCAGGTTCGAATCCCGCCTCTCCTTACACTCCATGGCTGAAGTGCCATTGAGCAAGGCACCTAACCCCACAAATCGTAACCCATACCCTGAAAAATAATAACTTTAAGTCACTTTGGATGAACCCATAATCGAAGTGTAAAGTTAAGTATACAATGTAGGCACTTTTTACACATTACTGGCTCTAAGATCAATAATAAGCGCGATAATGATAAACACACATCATGGCCAACCTCATTCTTGTCTCAAGCAGTTTCTTGGAGAAGAGATCGCTTGAGGAATATTTGCATTTGAAGTGATACATAATTGAATCGATGGAGAATAGCCTTCATCAAGATCCAATGACTCACCATGATATTCCCCTGAACGCTGGCCTGCACAATATAATTATGTGTGTTTGTGTTAGAGCGACAGAGATGAGAGCGAGAGAGAGAGAGAGAGAGAGAGAGACAGACAGACAGACAGACAGACAGACAGACAGAGACAGCCTGTGCGTGTGTGTGTGTGTGTGTGTGTGTGTGTGTGTGTGTGTGTGTGTGTGTGTGTGTGTGTGTGTGTGTGTGTGTGTGTGTGTGTGTGTGTGTGTGTGCGTGTTTGTGCGTGCGTGTGTGCGTGCGTGCGTGCGTGCGTGCGTGCGTGCGTGCGTGCGTGCGTGCGTGCCAAGTCATTTGCAGGTGAATATAACAGTAAGAGGTCTGCAATGTCTTCGCTGCTTGGCCCCTCTGGCTTACTGTAGTTAGTCTCTCTGTCATGTTGAGTCTCCCCTTCCTCAGATTGCATTAAACTGTGTCATAGGTGTAAAAGGGGTGTTCCACTATTTTGGGGCTTAATACAGTTAAAATAGTTGGCCAGGGTTTATAAAGGTGGTTAAGTGTCTTATTTTTCATGTTAGCTAAGCTAGTGAAAGTCAATGGATCACTGTAGCATGTAGGATGCTACACGGATGCATTGACTTTCACTAGCTTAGCGACATGCTCCCTCTTTTAACTTGTCTTAAAGCAAGACAGCGGCTTACATGAAAAATAAGACACTTTACCACCTTTATAAACCCTGGCCAACGATTTTAACTGTATTAAGCCCCAAAATAGTGGCATACCCCTTTAAGGGAGCAGCAAGGCATGATAGATCATGTGCTGTGCAAGTTAGACAGGCGGGCAGGTGGGTAGACAAGAAGGCAAAGGAACTGACAGACAGACAGGTAGCAAGCAGGCAGACAGACAGGTAGATAGACAGGCAGGCAGACAGGACAGCAGATAGACAGGCCAACAGGCAGACAGGCCGACAAGCAGACATGCAGGCAGGCAGATGACTGTGCCAGGCAGGATGACAGGCTTGAGATCACTGTGCCAGACAGCCAGACAGAGAGGCAGGCTGGCAGGCAGACATGCAGGTAAACAGATGACTGCCAGGTAGGTAGACAGGCTTTAGATGACATGTAGACAGTGGGCAGGTAGACAGTGGGCAGGTAGACAGTGGGCAGTAGACAGTGGGCAGGTAGACAGTGGGCAGTAGACAGCATGCCATCAGCCAGGCAGGAAGGTGTGTGACGAGGTAGGAGGGCAACCAGGCAGAGCGGCAAGTGGACAAGGCAGACAGCTAGCCAAGCACAGCTTTGGGTCAGTGGACCTACGCTAGCTACGGTGTGTGTGTGTGTGTGTGTGTGTGTGTGTGTGTGTGTGTGTGTGTGTGTGTGTGTGTGTGTGTGTGTGTGTGTGTGTGTGTGTGTGTGTGTGTGTGTGTGTGTGTGTGTGTGTGTGTGTGTGAAAGAGTGGCGGTTATTTATGGGTCTGGGAGGCTGTTAGACACACAGCCACTTAGCCTTTGCCACGTTTAGTGCTACACACACACACGCACACACACACACACACACACACACACACACACACACACACACACACACACACACACACACACACACACACATGGGTGCCGCGAGGGGGGGAAGGTGTTACAGATTCTAAGGGCCCGACAGCAATGGCAGGGCCGCTGAAGGATGCTGATAACGTCATTTGTCATTTTGGGGGCCCAAAAGTAAAATCTTTCATGGGGCCAAAATTTTTTAGCTGCGCCCCAGCCAGCACGCACACACACACACACACACACACACACACACACACACACACACACACACACACACACACACACACACACACACACACACACACACACACACACACACACACACACACACCCTGGGTATTGGGTGGCAGGCAAGCTAGGTACACACGCTAGGTACACACGCTAGGTACACACGCTAGGTACACACGCTAGGTACACACGCTACGTACACACGCTACGTACACACGCTAGGTACACACTTAGCCTTTGCCATGTGTGCTGCTTTGAGCCAAATAGAGCAGAGTGAAGATGAAATACTTCCTTAGAGGTTAAAGATTTCCT
>NC_085863.1:77500-107500 GCF_034702125.1 Engraulis encrasicolus | reverse complement strand
CAGCCAGGCCATCCATCACCGCGCCAACATGTAGCTCGCAAAGCTACCTCCAAGCGCAACAGGTCCGCAGACAGCGACGGCTCGAGTCCAGAGCGCGTTTCTGATAAGCGGCTCAGGCCAGGCCATCCATCACCGCGTCAACATGTAGCTCGCAAAGTTACCTCCAAGCGCAACAGGTCTGCAGACAGCGACGGCTCGAGTCCAGAGCGCGTTTCTGATAAGCGGCTCAGAATCTCTTCTCCAACGATGGCCGCAGCAGATTGCATGGCCTCTACATCTCCAACAGCGGATAGCTTGTCAAGCCATCGGGCTACTGCGATGCCTCTGTTGGCTAATGATGCTGGTGTCGTTAGCTTGTGTAGCCCGTGTCAAACACCACCGGCGTTGTCCACGGCTGACAGCGTCCCTCAGCGTCCAGATGGTCTACAACTTCCTCCTCGCACCTCTATACACTTTAACCGCGATGTTCAATGCCCTCCTGAAATTCTCATTGTTGGTGATTCGATTGTCAGAGATCTGATTATTCCTAGTGCTATCACGTACTGTATCCCGGGAGGAAGGGTTATTGACATCTCTCATCTCATTCCGTCTCTATTGAACAGACATTCTTCCGTAAACACTGTCATTGCTCACGTGGGGACAAATGACGTCATGGCCCGGAACTCTGTGAAGCTACAGAATGAGCTGGAGACGTTATGTCTCACTGTTGAAAGCCTCGGGAAACGCTGTAATGTCAGGCCCTATCCCACTTAGCTCCAGTAATTCAGAGCGTTTCAGCAGATTGCATAGTCTCCATACCTGGCTGAAACAATTCTGCAATCTAGCTGGTCATGATTTTATTGCTAATTTTGATATATTCTGGACCAAATCATTTTTATATAGATCTGATGGGGTGCATCCAAACAAACTGGGCCTACTAGAGCTAACCACCAACTTTATTCAGTTCATTGCTTTCAGCACACCTTGACATTCAACACAGGGTCATTCCATGTCAATTCACACGCCTTCCCCACATGACCCTCTCCGATTTACCCGATATCTCACATACAGGTACCTTTTGATGTCAATTAAAAGAATACAAAGTATTAGCACCCTACGTCTAACGGTTGCAGAGATGAAGCCCTCCAAAGTTGGGGTGCCATGCCCACCTTTCAAGCCTGTGAATTGCATACAAAATTTACAAGCAGATTTTGACTCCTCTGGTTTTAGTTTGAAGGAAGATACAGGCCTAAAATTCACCATGGCCCCTCAATATGACCCTGTCTACCAGATGACGTACTTACAAATGGCATGCCTTGATTATTTTTGGCTATATTAAGCCTTAAAAACTGAATTTGTGAAAAGCGTGTTGAAGAGTCTTGCCATTTTGGGGTTCCAGATCTTGGAAACTATGTATGCTTTGGGAGTTCTAATTGATTTTCCATCATATTTGGGAACTGCACAGTGTATTCCAAAAAAAGTAGGGCACTCAGACTTTTAATGATGGAATAGGAGGGACTCAAAAACAACTTTTGGACAAAATGACCTTACGGTACCCTCTACTTCAGGCCTCAAATTAACCATGTGGGCTCTTGATGACTGGAACGCCCTTTTAACCCCATGTACAGTAGCACTGTATCAAACATTCAAGCTTGGAAAAACTTTGTTTTTCAAAGTTCTTCATATTAATCTTGGCCTTCAAAGTATATGCTTTTGCCTATGTGTTATCACAGTGTCTGTTTTGTCTGCTGCCATCTGCTGGTCATAAAAACGCAACAACAGTGTAATGTAAGAAAACATAAGGGGCTGGAAAATCTTCCAGAAAATCCCATAATTTACCAATAAAGTAGCCTAGAAATCTAGACGCCCCTAGGGGTTAAGCTCACAAGGCTACCAATAAAGCACTTTAATTCTACGGTATATTGCTATATATTTATTGTGATTTTAACGAGCATTATGCAGAATGTTCAATCATGATTACATTTCTACCAGGACCCCCCCCACCCCCATGTCTGGTAGAAATGTAGTGCAGGGGGAGGCCATCTTGGGACTGGCATCATGATTGAGCATTAAAGGGACACTGTGTGAGATTTTTAGTTGTTTTTTTCCAGAATTCATGCCGCCCATTCACTAATGTTACCTTTTTCATGAATACTTACCACCAGCATCAAATTCTAAGTATTCATTATGACTGGAAAAATGCACTTTTCATACATGAAAAGGGGATCTTCTCCATGGTCCGCCATTTTGAATTTCCAAAAATAGACATTTTTTAGCTGCAAAAATGACTGTTCTTGGACCATACTAGAAAATATCTGTTTAATACTTAGTAAACTTTCATGTAAAGATCAAATTTGGCAATTGGCAGCCCAGTTTCAATGAGCAGCATAGTTGCAGTACCTTTTTTGACCATTTCCTGCACAGTGTCCCTTTAAGCAGTCACACATAGGAAATTATTTTAACTATAAATATTCATCATGCTTGTTTAAATCATAATTAGTATATAGCAATATACTGTATAATAATTATAGTGCTTTATTGGTTAATTATGGGCAAAATTTTCCAGCCCCTTTTGTTTTCTTACATTACGCTGTTGTTACTTTTTTAGACCAGCAGATGGCAGCAGACAAAACAGACACTGTGATAAGATATAGAGAAAAGCATATACTTTGAAGGCCAAGATTAATATGAAGAACTTTGAAAAACAAAGTTTTTCCAAGCTTGAATGTTTGATACAGTGCTACTGTACATGGAGTTAAAAGGGCGTTCCAGTCATCAAGAGCCCACATGGTTAATTTGAGGCTTGAAGTAGAGGGTACCGTAAGGTCATTTTGTCCAAAAGCTGTTTTTGAGTCCCTCCTATTTTATTTGTTAAAGTCTGAGCGCCCTACATTTTTTGGAATACACTGTACAATTCCCAAATATGATGGAAAATCAATTAGAACTCCCAAAGCATACATAGTTTCCAAGATCTGGAACGCCAAAATGGCAAGACTCTTCAACACGCTTTTCACAAATTCAGTTTTTAAGGCTTAATATAGCCAAAAATATTCAAGGCATGCCATTTGTAAGTACATCATCTGGTAGACAGGGTCATATTGAGGGGCCATGGTGAATTTTAGGCCTGTATCTTCCTTCAAACTAAAAATAGAGGTGTCAAAATCTGCTTGTAAATTTTGTATGCAATTCACAGGCTTGAAAGGTGGGCATGGCACCCCAACTTTGGAGGGCTTCATCTCCGCAACCGTTAGACGTAGGGTGCTAATACTTGGTATTCTTTCAATTGACATCAAAAGGTACCGGTATGTGAGTTATTGGGTAAATCGGAGAAGGTCACCTGGGGAGATTCTAGGGAATCATGTGAATTGACATGGAATGACCCCACAGCATGACCCAATCCAGTTCACAAACACACCCAGCTCTACTATGGGTCCTGCTGATAATTGCAGCTCTCCCTCTCCTGCTGTATCACTTGGGGATCAAACTACACAGGCAATAAGTAGCCCCTCTCATCACCTACAGATGGCCCTTCTTAATGTCAGATCACTTCGTAATAAAACATTTCTGGTACATGACATTATCACCTCCCATAAATTAAGCTGTATGTTCCTTACTGAAACATGGCTTGATACCTCAGGCAACTATGAACTTCTTGAGGCATCACCACCTGACTTTTCCTTTGCCCACTGCTCTCGTGAACATCAGAGAGGGGGGGGTGTAGCAGCCCTTTTTTCTCACATGCTTCCCTGCAAGACTGTTTCTTTTGGTCCATATGCTGCTTTTGAATATTTAGCCCTGAGGCAATCAAATAATTTACTCATTGTCACAGTCTATCGTCCACCACAATATAATGCGGGTTTTATTTCTGATTTTGAGGATTTTTTATCTAATACTGTGACCAACTATGACTGTATTCTAATTTCTGGTGATTTTAATATTCATGTTGATAACATGGCTAACTCCCTGGCAATTCAGTTCACAGAGCTTTTGTCATCCTTCGAGTTCACACAACATATGTCTGTCCCTACTCACAGCCATGGCCACACCTTAGATCTGGTCATTTCAAAAGGCTTAGACGTCTCTATAAATGGCACCTTAGATGTTGGTTTTTCTGACCACCTCTGTATATATTTTAGTGTCTCCTGGCCAACGACTAGACATGTATCTGGTGTGAAAAAGGTTTTCAGACGCAGGATCAGGGAAGATACCCCAGAAAATTTTATTTTGACTTTTAATGCTGCTCGGTCATGTGACCTGAGCCAGATATCTGTGCCATCTGTCTCCCCCATGGGCTCTGTTTGTGACTCTATTGTATCCCCCTGTTGCGACACCTTAGTCAAGTCTTTTAACTCTGCTGTGATGCAAACTATAAACAGTATTGCACCATTGCATGTTAAGACTATCTCAGGAAAACGTAGGTCACCCTGGAGAACCTCACAGACAATTAACACATCTAAAAGAATCTGTCGCATTTACGAACGAAAATGGCGTAAATCTAAACTGCAGGCTGACTTTGTAAACTATAAGAATCATATTCTTATGTATAACAATGAAATCAAGAAAGCTCGAAGGCAGTACTTCTCTCAGATCATTGCTGAAAATTCAAATAACGCTAAAATACTGTTCAATACCATTGATAAACTTATCAACCCTCCACTTACAATTCCTACAGAGCTCCACTCTGTAGAGAAATGCAATGAGTTTGCAACTTTTTTTTGTGATAAAATTTTAACTATAAGAAGCAATATCATACCGTCTAATACTGATGTCAGCTACATTTCTCCATGTCAATTTCTGCCCAGCCAAGCCTGTCTCCCCAGTTTTACTCCTATTCATCAAGATGAGTTAGGAGAGATAGTTCGACAGCTAGGCTCTGCTACCTGCTCCCTTGACCCTATACCTACTAAATTGCTCAAAGAGGTCTTCAGCTGTTTAGCTACTGACATTTTAAATATTGTTAATTCATCACTCCTCTCTGGTACTTTCCCTTCCTGTCTTAAACATGCATTGGTTACTCCTCTGTTAAAGAAACATACCCTTGATCCCTTAGCTTTTGAGAGTTATAGGCCCATTTCAAACTTACCATTTTTAGGTAAAATCCTTGAGAAGGTTGCCTACAAGCAGCTTTACTCTTATCTGTCCCACAACTCCCTTTTCGATGCCTACCAATCTGGATTCCGTGTGAATCATAGTACAGAGACTGCTTTGATCAGAGTTGTCAATGATCTTAAAATGGCCACTGATAACCATAAAGTATCTGTTCTGGTTCTTCTAGACTTAAGTGCTGCGTTTGACACTGTGGATCATACGATTTTAATCCAACGACTACAAGATCAAATCGGCATTTGCGGTAGTGCCCTTGCCTGGATCACTTCTTATTTAAATGGGAGATCCTTCTCTGTCACTATTAACAATTTCTTCTCTGACTCTATGGATACCTCTCATGGGATACCTCAGGGATCAATCCTGGGCCCTCTGCTTTTTAATTTATATATGCTACCACTTGGGCATATCATCCGGCACCATGGTCTTTCATATCACTCCTATGCAGATGATACCCAGTTGTACATTTCTTTTTCCCCTGACGACCCCAGTCCAGTAAATGACCTAATAAGTTGTGTCTCAGACATCAAAAACTGGATGGGTCAGAATTTTTTATTGTTAAACGACAGCAAGACAGAGATTTTAGTTGTAGGCCCCAAGGCTCGTAGAGAACATCTTTGTACGTTTTTAGCCCCCCTTCAGGTAATACCTTGTGATGATGTCAGAAATTTGGGTGTGACCCTTGATACAGATCTTAATTTTAACAAACATATATCTGTTATCACTAAGACGGCATTTTACCATCTGCGAAATATTTCTAAAGTACGTGGCCTCTCGTCTCCTCAGGACTCTGAAAAGTTAGTTCATGCTTTTATCTCCAGCCGTCTTGATTACTGCAACTCCCTATATGCCGGGCTCACTAAACAGGCACTCAACAAACTCCAACTCATTCAGAATACAGCTGCCAGAATACTGACAAGAACATCCAAATTTGGACACATCACCCCAATTCTGAAATCTCTTCACTGGCTGCCTGTACAACAAAGAATACATTTTAAAATACTTCTGATCACTTTTAAAGCAGTAAATGGCTTGGCCCCTACCTACATCTCTGACATCATCCCTCCATACCATCCTACCCGTTCGTTGAGAACATCAAATAAAGGTCTTTTATGCGTCCCCAAAATTAACACCAACACTGCACATGGTGCTTTTAGTTATTGTGCCCCTACCCTTTGGAATTCCCTCCCCCTAGAACTAAGGTCAGTGACTTCTACTCCCGCTTTTAAAAAGGGTCTTAAAACGTTTTTATTTACACAAGCTTTTGGTTGAGTTGATTTTTATTGACATTGTTTTATTTCCTAAGGGCTTTTATGTGTTTTATTTTTTACTTTGATTTTACTTTTATTCTATTTATTTTGCTCTGGGCCTTTGCAGACTATGTGTCTAGTCTAGTGTTTGGTGTTTAAAAGGTCTTATCATTGCAATGGGTTTTATTTTGTTTTATTTCTACCTATTATTATATATGTTTATATTTTCACTCAGTTTTAGTGCTGTTTTTAAATTTTCTACTTTTCCTCCTTTTAATCTTACAGCACATTGAGTCTATGTAAGCCATATGAAATGTGCTTTATAAATAAACTTGACTTGACTTGACTTAGCAGCACAGGGTGGTGCTATGCGGTGTGAGACCAGTGCAGTGTGGTGCTATGCAGTGTGGTGCTATGCAGTGTGGTGCTATGCAGTGTGGTGCTATGCAGTGTGGTGCTATGCGGTGTGGTGCTATGCGGTGTGAGGCCTGTACAGTGTGGTGCTATGCGGTGTGAGACCAGTGCAGTGTGGTGCTATGCAGTGTGGTGCTATGCAGTGTGGTGCTATGCAGTGTGGTGCTATGCGGTGTGGTGCTATGCGGTGTGAGGCCTGTACAGTGTGGTGCTATGCGGTGTGGTGCTATGCAGTGTGGTGCTATGCAGTGTGGTGCTGTGTAGTATGGTGCTATGCAGTGTGGTGCTGTGTAGTATGGTGCTATGCAGTGTGGTGCTGTACAGTGTGGTGCTATGCGGTGTGAGACCTGTACAGTGTGGTGCTATGCAGTGTGGTGCTATGCAGTGTGGTGCTATGCAGTGTGGTGCTGTGTAGTATGGTGCTATGCGATGTGAGACCTGTACAGTGTGGTGCTATGCGGTGTGAGACCTATGCGGTGTGGTGCTATGCAGTGTGGTGCTGTGTAGTATGGTGCTATGCAGTGTGGTGCTGTACAGTATGGTGCTATGCAGTGTGGTGCTGTACAGTGTGGTGCTATGCGGTGTGGTGCTGTGTAGTGTGAGACTTGTGTGAGACGAGCATTTCTCAGGAGCAGCAGGTGGTGTCTGTGCCCTGTCACCTGTTACCTGATCCCTTTTATGTAGCGAGCACAGCTACCCGCTAAGCTGACCTCTCTCCCAATTACAGGCTAAGTCTGAACTCCCCTATTCTTCTCTGTTACCCGCTGATATCAAGTCTCCACTGACAATCTGTTTCTGCCGCAGCGTGCTTGTCTGTCGGAGGTGGAAACTCACACTGTGACAGACCACTCTACCCCCCAGCACCCCCCCCCCCAACCTTCCAGTTAGGGAAGTATTTAACCCACTGCTCCTCCGGGTAGGGCAGTATTTAACACACTAGAGCTACTAGTGTGTGTGTGTGTGTGTGTGTGTGTGTGTGTGTGTGTGTGTGTGTGTGTGTGTGTGTGTGTGTGTGTGTGTGTGTGTGTGTGTGTGTGTGTGTGTGTGTGTGTGTGTGTGTGTGTGTGCGTGCGTGCGTGCGTGTGAGCATGTGTTTGAGTGTTTGGTGGAAAATATCTGTGTGCGTGTGCGTGTGCATGTGTGTGTGCGTGTGCGTGTGCGTGTGCGTGTGCGTGTGCGTGTGCGTGTGCTTGTGTGTGTATCAGCAGGTAGTGCTCAGCAATAGGTTACTACTTCTGGAAACTATTGACCCTGTTGGGTGGAATGGGGGTGGGAGTGTGGCCCATAAATTGCCATGTGTGTGTGTGTTCAGAGTTTGTTTTCCTAGTGGAGTTGAATGATTTGCAACTTTTATTTGCAAGTTGCAAAAGAGCATTTGACAGTCTGTTCCGAGTTATTTGTGAATCAAACAGTGACTCCAACATCTGAGGATTTACAAAGAATTGAGATCTAGGAGTTCTGACGTTTGCTTCAATTGTCCTCGTTTTTACAGCTTGTGGACTGGGTTATATTAGTACAAGTGGCTACTAATGTATAGGCCTACACGTGCTCTTACCCTCTCCTCTAATGTCTTCTGTTCTCCACAGCAGTACTCAGGGTGACCCGCTCTGCGTGGTTGGGCACCATGTAGGCTATGCAGGAGAGGACAAGTGGTTTCTAATGTTTAGGCTAGGGGTGTAAATAATATCGAAATCAATATATCGCGATATATTCTGATGATTGAATCGAATCGCATCGTATCGTGGGGCATTCTAAAGTATCGAAAAGAATCGAATCGCTGGCCCCTGCCCAATAACTTAATATAAGTGGAAAAGTAATTGGGAAAAAACGTATCGTATCGTGGGACATTCAAGTATGTGAATCGTATCGTCATGGAGGCTGTCATTTACACCCCTAGTTTAGGCCTATACAGAACGTGCTCGAAGCGTTTTCTCTCTATTATCCTCTCTTCTCCACAGATGTTCTCAAGGAGACTTGGTGACCCACTCGTGTATGTGGGCGAGGGCGAGTGCTTTCTCATATACTGTATATAAGTAATCTTATCTTCTCCATATGTCTCTGTTCTCCTCAGCTTTTCTCAGGGAGACTTGGTGACCCACTCTAAGTAGCTGGGCATGGGCATTATATACGCGGGGGAGGACAAGTGGTTCCTGATATATACATACTCTTACCTACTCTATATATCTCTCTTCTCCACAGCTGTTCTCAAGGAGACTTGGTGACCCACTCATGTTTGTGGGCGAGGGCGAGTGCTTTCTCATATACTGTAGATCAGGGGTGGGGAACCTATACTATGTCTTAAGGGCCGTTTGCGGCCCTTGAGGCCATTTTATCCGCCCCCCAATATAATTTTAATGTTATTCAGCTTCACATGAAATATGACATATTTTGTGAAGGAATCTTAGAAAACACATTTACAATACAATTAAGTTATATTCAGGGGACCTAAAGAAGGTGGGGTCTGTTTTGAAGGTGGCTGCCTTCAATATAGGCCCAAAGTGCAGGTGGAAATCCTGGTTTGTGTTCATAATACGGCCCTCGGAGGACTTTTACGGCCCTTGAAGGAATTTGAAGTGGCCCTTCGATTGAAAAAGGTTCCCCACTCACGCTGTAGATTCATACTGTTACCTTCTCTATATGTCTCTGTTCTCCACAGTTGTTCTCAGGGAGACTTGGTGACCCACTCAGCGTGGTTGAACCGCTCCAGCATCATGTACGCGGGGGAGGACAAGTGGTCTGTGGACCCGCGCGTGAGCCTGGTGACCCTGAGCCCGGAGGAGTTCACCATCAAGATCGAGAACGTGGACTTTGCGGACGAGGGCCAGTACATATGCGCAGTGCAGACGCGGAGCAAAGCCACCACCACCTCCGTACACGTCATCGTCATGGGTAAGGGGCACACACACACACGCACACACACACGCACACACATGCACACACACACACACACACACACACACACACACGTGCAGACGAGAAGCAAAGCCACCACCACCTCCGTACATGTCATCGTCATGGGTTGGATACCTCTCTCATTTTAACACACACACACGCACACACACACACACACACACACACACACACACACACACACACACACACACACACACTCTGTGCCTCTCTCTGTAACTCTCTGTATCGCGCTCTCTCTCTCTTTCTCTCTCTCTGCACGGCATTGTTCAAGGTGGAGGTATTTGTTGTTCCATTTCTCTTTCTCTGCTCCGCTTTCTACCATATTTCAAGGAGCTGTAAGATACAGACTGTCCATTACCCCCCCTCCCCCGCCCCCTTGCTCTATTTATCTCTGCATGCACACTCTGTCTTTCTCTTCGTGTGTCACTCTTCTTTCTTCATTCTTCTTATTTCTCTATACTCATACATGTACGTGTACATGCATGCGTGGGTGAGTGCGTGCGTGCGTGCGTGCGTGCGTGCGTGCGTGCTTGCCTGCGGGTCCAGCGTATGCGCCTGTGCTGACATTTGTATACTTGTGGGTGTATCTGTGTGTGTCTGTGTCTGCCCAAGAGAGACAAAATATGTTTGTGTGAACGTGCGAGCGAGAGAGATTGAGTGTGCGTGTTTTTGTACCATGTGTGTTCTCAGGGGCATTCTAAAGCACTTGGAAAAGCAAGAAATCAATACGAGGCAAAAGGAGACAAATTCATACCACTATAGCTGATAATACTATATAGTATCTATTCATACCACTAAAGCTGATAATACTATATAGTATGGTATATATTTATACCACTAAAGCTGATAATACTATATAGTATCTATTCATACCACTAAAGCTGATAATACTATATAGTATCTATTTATACTAGCCTACTATACCCTACCACTGTAGCTGGCAACACTATAATATATAACTATAGCCAAGAGACCACTGTGTCAATATAATACGTATGTGTACTATAGCCAAGAGATGTAGCTGACAATATATTACGTATGTATACTATAGCCAAGAGATGTAGCTGGCAATACTGTAATACGTATGTATACTATAGCCAAGAGACCACTGTAGCTGGGAATACTGTAATATGTAAACTATAGCCAAGAGACCACTGTAGCTGGCAATACTGTAATATGTAAAATATAACCAAGATACCACTGTAGCTGGCAATACTGTAATACGTATGTGTACTATAGCCAAGAGACCACTGTAGCTGGGAATATAATACGTATGTGTACTATAGCCAAGAGATGTAGCTGACAATATATTACGTATGTATACTATAGCCAAGAGATGTAGCTGGCAATACTGTAATATGTATACTATAGCCAAGAGATGTAGCTGGCAATACTATAATACGTATGTGTACTATAGCCAAGAGACCACTGTAGCTGGCAACACTATAATATATAACTATAGCCAAGAGACCACTGTGTCAATATAATACGTATGTGTACTATAGCCAAGAGACCACTGTGTCAATATAATACGTATGTGTACTATAGCCAAGAGATAGATGGGGAATCTCATGCTGACAACCCTCCAGAGCTGCAGGCGATGCTGAATCATGTTGCTTACAGGCGTGTTTGTGTGTGTGTGTGTGTGTGTGTGTGTGTGTGTGTGTGTGTGTGTGTGTGTGTGTGTGTGTGTGTGTGTGTGTGTGTGTGTGTGTGTGTGTGTGTGTGTGTGTGGGCGTGCGTGCGTGCGTGCGTGCGTGTGTGTGCATGCGTGCGTGCGTGCGTGCATGTGTGCGGTTTATTTTCTGCTCTATTTTTAGCCATGGGCAATGACTATACACTGAGGCCAGAGACGTATTTGCTTTTTGGATTGCACTCATAACACCTTACTGTGGAGTCATAACACCTTACTGTGGAGTCATAACACCTTACTGTGGAGTCATAACACCTTACTGTGGAGTCTTGCACTCATAACACCTTACTGTGGAGTCATAACACCTTACTGTGGAGTCATAACACCTTACTGTGGAGTCATAACACCTTACTGTGGAGTCAATACACACTCATAACACCTTACTGTGGAGTCATAACACCTTACTGTGGAGTCAATACACACTCATAACACCTTACTGTGGAGTCATAACACCTTACTGTGGAGTCATAACACCTTACTGTGGAGTCATAACACCTTACTGTGGAGTCATAACACCTTACTGTGGAGTCATAACACCTTACTGTGGAGTCATAACACCTTACTGTGGAGTCATAACACCTTACTGTGGAGTCTTGCACTCATAACACCTTACTGTGGAGTCTTGCAAGTCTATTCCACTATCCAGCGGTTCCCAAACTTTCCCCCCTGCGCACCCCCTTTTACATTTCAATGTGGTTCGCGCACCCCCTAAGCGAATGTTGCACAGCCGCACATTTTGGGCAATCCTCATTTCCAATAGCCCTGACGTTATTTCTGCCATTATTATTATATAAGTCTAGGAGTTATTACTTACACTTCAGATGGACCCTTCAAGCCTACAATTTACCAAACAATTAAAAACTACATAATGTTCATGAATTCTGTATAAAAACACACATATCAGCCATTGCTCTATCCAGCTCATGCACCCCCTTATGGCAGGCCGCGCACCCCCAGGGGTGCACGCACCACAATTTGGGAAACCCTCCACTACACCTCCCTGATAACCAGCCCCCCTCATGTCTGTCCTGCGCATCTTGGTGAATGTAATTATTGTGTTGCAATGTCACATGTGTAAATGAGGCGGATAATAACACAATTAATGCTGATCAGCTGGATTATATTTGGCCTGAGCTCAGCTGTGTGGCATTTCCTAATCACTGCATCTGTGTTAGCGTGATGGATGGGGGTGTCAGCGGAGGCCACTGGAGCATTCAGCCATAGCAGCAAAGCTAACAGCTAACACTGCTGCTACTACTCTATACCAAAGAAGGTGGATCTAACAAGAAGCGTCATTTTGTTTCTTTTCCGGTATCCACTTTATGTTGGGTGAACGCCCCTTTAGGAGACCTTCGGTTAGGAGACCTTCGGAGTCCTGAGGTTGAGAATAAATCAAGTCCCATTAGCGCTGTAGATGGCGGTAGCGCACATCTTGCGCAAACACCTCAAAAAAAGAAGTAGTAGGGGACAACGCCCCCTTAGGAGACCCAACTTGAGCACACGCTTTTGCATTGAGTGGGCGTGTTTTGCGATATCTTGGTTTGATTCAGTATTTTTGACTATATGGAGCAACGCTAACACACTGCTGCTACTACTCTATACGATACTACTATATGGATCTAAGCTAACACACTGCTGCTAGTGTTGCCATACGTTCAGGTTTCTCCTGGATTGTTCCGGTTTTTATGGTCTGTCCGGGTAAATTCCTGGGCTGTCCCGATTTTTTTATAATGTACAGCTTCATATTACCCCATTGAAATAAACACATATGATTAATGATTTGTGCTCGCACATCAATGTGTTTTTACCACTGAAATGTGGCAACCCTAACCGCTGCAGATGCATTGTGGGACACACAGAAAGACATTCATGGAGAACCATTTACTCTTTTATAATTCCCTCCATCTCACACATACAGTAGGATACTTACAAGGCTTACGCAATAGACACACACGCTAGGGCTGTAAAGATGCACTCAACTCACGATTCGGTTAATGTCACAATTGATGACTTACTGTTCCATACACCCCACGATTTCATGATTGCCAACATTATAAATAAATTCTGAATAAAAACGGATAGTTAATTGGGATAATTGGTTTCAAGAGGCTACTAATAATTTAAAAGGTAGAAATGTAATGGCTAGTGTTATTGAGGTCTGCCATTTTCTGGGCTGCCTGACTAGCTGACCTCAGCAGAACTTTATTCACAGTATTTTACTGGCCTTGGAAATCCCAATCGTTCCAATCTGCTTCAATGTGAGAAAGGACTACACACTAGGCTGCTACAGTTAACTAGCAGGCTGTATTTGATAGCCTGTGCAACGCAACAGTAGTAGCAGTAGTAGCAGTAGTAGTAGCTTTATTGTCCCCCATGGGGGAAATTTCTTCTAGTGAGAGGTGCGTAAGACATGAAAACAAACACAATACAGTCAGATTACCAAGCACATTTACCCCAAGCAACACATTCCCCCATAACACAGACAAGACATTGGACAAAAACAGATGTCATCCATCAACAGTGGTCAGTCCAACACAACATGGTGAAGACGGGAGACCAACGACGCCAAGCGAGCCACTTTAATTTACTCTGTTCATATTCATAAGAGTTGGGCTAGGTCAGTATTTCAAAGAGTAAACAGTGGATCACAGAGATCACAATGGCCCTCTTTAATTCAATATTCACAAGGAGCTGGGCTAGGTCAGCAACACTGCATGTAACTCTGTTTTGCAGAGGGTAGCCAACACAGCACAACACAACGCAGACAGGAGGACAAGTAGGCTATGTGTTCCCATTTTAATTTATTCAGCCCCCCATATTCATAAGAAGCTCTGGGTCAGTGCTACATGCAGCCCACATTCATAAGAAGCTCTGGGTCAGTGCTACATGCAGCCCACATTCATAAGAAGCGCTGGGTCAGTGCTGGCTGGCTCAGTAATGTCTGGCATTCATTTTCAAAAGATGAATGTGGCATCACAGTTCACCATCTCACTGCCCCTGCTGGCTCCCATGGTCTAACTGACCGACATCACAGTTGTGTTGCGGTGTATGTCTTGCAGATGTTAGTTTTTAGAGTATGTCATTTGAATAAAGTTATATTTACTGGTCTGACAAAAGTACAGCAAGTTTTGCAGTCAAAGTTTTCTATGAATGGTAATTGAGAATGACAGACTATTCATGTTTGAAAAGGACCAACGTCTAATTTTTAATGAATACTTGAACTTGATGACAGTGGTAAACATGCTTGAAAGATAACGTTGTTGACTGGGCAACATGAAGTATATTACATTCACAATACTTCTCTGAAGTCAGTTGATATGTTGCAGAACTGCGCTGCCCTCAATGACAGATCATACATTTCACATTCAACACTTTCCATTGCATACCAGCATATTTTTTGTTTCTTTGTTTGCTTTGCTTTTGTTTGCTTATCTGCGGTTGTGTGAAAAGGGTTTGTACCCTCAAGTCCCACTCACATATAAAGTAAAGTGAAACAAGTGCAGCCAGATTCAATTTGGTGTTTTTTGTTTGCTTGCTTGTGGCTTGTGTGTGTTTTTGTCTCCAGGTGTGAGAGGCTGTGAGCATGTTTGACTGTAATAGAAATAGCTTTTTAACTGATCTGTGATAGAGCCATTCTTCACACTGTAGCCTATTAAGATCAATAGAAAAAGATACAAGTTAACCAGCCACCGATGCCAGAGATTATATCGTAGCACTGAGACACAGCTGTCCTCTTAAACCCAATAGCAGTATAGAACTGAGACACAGCTGTCCTCTTAAACCCAATAGCAGTATAGAACTGAGACACAGCTGTCCTCTTAAACCCAACAGTAATATAGAACTGAGACACAGCTGTCCTCTTAAACCCAATAGCAGGATAGCACTGAGACACAGCTGTCCTCTTAAACCCAATAGCCCCAGGTAGCATAGATAGAGCTCTTCTGTTAAAACTAATAGCACTATAGCACTAAGACACAGATATCTTCTTTAATAGCCCCAGGGTAGAGAGAGAGAGGAGGGGGGCTTACACATTAAGAATTCCAGTCGACAGTCCACATTTTCTCCAAACAAATGTACTAGGCCTACCTCATTTCCCTGCAAAGACAAAGACAAGATTATATTTTCAGCTCATGACAGCCTACTTCCTGAAGTCTCTACTTCCTGTTGTCTCTACTTCCTGAAGTCTCTACTTCCTGAAGTCTCTACTTCCTGAAGTCTCTACTTCCTGTTGTCTCTACTTCCTGTTGTCTCTACTTCCTGAAGTCTCTACTTCCTGTTGTCTCTACTTCTTGTTGTCTCTACTTCCTGTTGTCTCTACTTCCTGCTGTCTTTACTTCCTGAAGTCTCTACCTTCCCTACCGTATGTCTGAGTCATCTATGTCCTCCCTGCACTCTGCTGCAGACTCCTTAAACACCCACAGCACTCTGGTGGACACTCCCTAAACACCCACAGCATTCTGGTGGACACTCTTTAAACACCCACAGCATTCTGGTGGACACTCTTTAAACACCCACAGCATTCTGGTGGACACTCCTTAAACATCCACAGCATTCTGGTGCACACTCCTTAAACACCCACAGCATTCTGGTGCACACTCCTTAAACATCCACAGCATTCTGGTGGACACTCCCTCTCACTATACAGCATTCTGGTGCACACTCCTTAAACACCCACAGCATTCTGGTGCCTGTGGTCAGTTTGTCAGTTTGTCCTGTGCCCATGTCTGGGCCAAGTAGCCTGCCATTAATCCTGCCAAGGATGGCTCTGGAGCTGACAGTAGTGTTCTGCAGCGGTGGCAGTGGCGATGGCAGGCAGAGAGGCTGAATTGGCCATAAGACATACAGGCAGGCAGGCAGGCAGGCAGAGAGGCTGGATTGGCCATGAGACATACAGGGTCGTTGGCTAGAGGACGGTTGAGGATGTTGGCCTCGTCCTCCCCTCCATGTAGTGCCATCATGCCGCTACAGCTGACCTCTCTGAGTCAGATTTAAATATTCATTTTGTCTGTTGGGGTCAGAATAGCTCGTAATAGATGACTGAAAATGTTGTCATGGGCTTCATTGTTTCTCTCAATTCCTGGTGGGCCGGTATTGGCTGAGAATGCCCGGCCTGATGTGTTGGCCCAGTCCAGCCCTTGCTGGCAGGCATGTTGCTTGGATGCGTGTGGGTGGGCTGGCAGGCAGACAGGCAGGCAGAGAGGGAGGCAGGCAGAGAGGGAGGCAGGCAGGTAGGCAGGCAGAGAGGCAGGCAGGCAGGGAGGCAGGCAGAGAGGCAGGCAGTGTGGGTGGGCTGGCAGGCAGAGAGAGAGGGAGGCAGGCAGAGAGGGAGGCAGGCAGGCAGAGAGGCAGGCAGAGAGGCAGGCAGGGAGGCAGGCAGGCAGGCAGAGAGGGAGGCAGGCAGGGAGGCAGACAGAGAGGCAGGCAGAGAGAGAGGGAGGCAGGCAGAGAGAGAGGCATTCTGGCTGGCAGGCAGAGAGAGGCAGAGAGGCAGGCAGGCAGAGAGGCAGAGAGGCAGAGAGGAAGGAAGGCAGAGAGGCAGGCAGAGAGGAAGGAAGGCAGAGAGGCAGGCAGAGAGGGAGGCAGGCAGGGAGGCAGGCAGGGAGGCAGGCAGGGAGGCAGGCAGGCAGGGAGGCATTCTGGCTGGCAGGCAGAGAGGCAGGCAGAGAGGCAGGCAGAGGGAGGCATTCTGGCTGGCAGGCAGAGAGGGAGGCAGGCAGAGGGAGGCAGGTAGAGAGGCAGGCAGAGAGGGAGGCAGAGGGAGGCAGGCAGAGAGGGAGGCAGAGAGGGAGGCAGGCAGGTAGGCAGGCAGAGAGGCAGACAGGCAGGCAGGGAGGCAGGCAGAGAGGGAGGCAGGCAGAGGCAAGCAGGCAGGTAGGCAGGCAGAGAGGCAGACAGGCAGGCAGACAGAGAGGCAGGCAGACATGCAGGCAGGCAGGCAGGGAGGCAGGCAGGAGAGGCAGGCAGACAGGGAGGCAGACAGAGAGGCAGACAGGGAGGCAGGCAGGAGAGGGAGGCAGACAGGGAGGCAGGCAGACAGGAGAGGCAGGCAGAGAGGGAGGCATTCTGGCTGGCAGGCAGGGAGACAGGCAGAGAGGGAGGCAGGCAGGCAGAGAGGGATGCGGGCAGGCAGGCAGAAAGCAGCAGCTTGTGGCTGGGCAGAGACAGCACCCCTCCACCACATCTACCATCCAGCCTATCTGGGCTCACCCCCAACACCCTCCCTCCACACACACACACACACACACACACACACACACACACACACACACACACACACACACACACACACACACACACACACACACACACACACACACACACACACACACACTCACACACTCACACACACTCTATGAAGCCTGATGGATTTCTTTCCCACTTCTTTCATGTCCAATTTGGTTACCATACAATGCACTTTGCAGACTGCTTTTATTCAAAGCAATTTAGAAAAGTGAACCCAAGCAAGCTGAAGACACTGCATAGTATCATGGGAGAAACGCAATTCAGAAGAGCCAGACTTCTGAAAAGGGACACCACCCCTCCGGCTCCCCCCCCCCGCCCCCTCTGTTCTCCCTCTATAGTCATGCCCAGTTCGGCTGCATACAGAGGGGGGGAGAGCTGGGCTTCAAAGGCAACCCAAACACCCCTGCTGCGAAGTTATTCTGTCAGCGCACTTCACACACAACTCACACATCTCCTGATGTATCTAATGTGACGTGTGGACCAGTGATAGACAGCAGTGGGTCTACTGGGTTCGTCTGGTTAAGATAAAGGCTGTAACGCATGGCAGGGTCTTCAGTGTAACGCATGGCAGGGTCTTCACTGTAGTGTAACGCATGGCAGGGCCTTCAGTGTGTAACGCATGGCAGGGCCTTCAGTGTAGTGTAACGCATGGCAGGGCCTTCAGTGTAGTGTAACGCATGGCAGGGCCTTCACTGTTCAATTTGTAAATACTTGTAAAAAATTGAAAAAATACGTACAAACATACTCACATATGTGCAACCGACCCAAGATTTGGACCAACTTGCTACATTGAAGTTAAATCCTAACATCATGAGAAATTTTAATTTAGTTGATGTGGACATTCTTAATAGAACGGTACAAAGTCTTAGCTCCTCTACATCTGATTTAGATATTCTACCAACAGCCTTATTCAAATCTATCTTACATCTAATATCACCAGATGTACTTCAGATCATCAACACCTCACTACAAACAGGCATATTCCCAGGCTGTCTGAAAGAAGCAGTTGTGAAACCCTACTGAAAAAGAACAACCTGGATGCACTGGTACTAAACAACTATAGGCCCATATCCAATCTACCATTCATGGGTAAAATAATAGAGAAAATTGTTTTTAACCAATTAACTGCCTTTCTAATGTCTAATAGCTATTTTGATAAGTTTCCGTGCCTACCTTGATCAGGTTTCCGTGCCTACCACAGCACTGAAACAGCTCTTATTAAAGTTATGAATGACATAAGATTGAATTCTGATGCTGGCAAATCATCCGTCTTGGTGCTACTCGATTTAAGTGCAGCTTTCGACACAGTTAATCATTCTATACTACTACATAGACTGGTACACTGGGTTGGCTTTACGGGCATAGTGATCGACTGGTTAAAATCGTACTTACAACAAAGAAGTTTTTTTGTCGCCATTGGAAGACATACTTCATCAACGATGTCTCTGGATTGTGGGGTCCCCCAGGGCTCCATTCTAGGACCACTACTGTTCAATCTGTATATGTTGCCACTGGGACACATTATCGAGAATAACTCCATAAATTACCATAGCTATGCGGATGATACCCAGCTCTACTTATCTATATCCCCCAATGACTACACCCCCCTTGAATCACTCTATCATTGCATGGACCAAATTAACAAATGGATGTCTCACAATTTCCTCCAGCTGAACACAGAAAAAACTGGTAACACTTTAGAATAATGGATGCAAAAAAGCATTATAAAGACTTAATAAATAATTAACTATTGATGAACAAAACATTAACAAACGTTTGTAAATGACTAGGAAATGTAAACAAATGCTTGTAAATAACTAAGAAATGTTATGTTAATATTCTATATTTATCGAACATTTACAAGTTGCTTGTAAATGAATAAAATACTCTGTTATAAGGTGTGTAAGATCTTGAATATATCATTTGTAGATATTTTATAAAGCATTAATAAAGCTTAGTTAATAATAAAAACATTTGTTAATGTTTTATTCATCATTAGTTAATTATTTACTGAGTCTTTACTAAGGAACATTATTATAAAGTGTTACCAAAAAACTGAAGTAATTATATTTGGGAAAAGAGAGGAGAGACAAAAGATTGCTACTATCCTTGAAACCAAGGGACTGAAACCAAGGGAAACAGTTAAAAATCTTGGGGTCCTCATTGACAGTGACCTAAATTTCAACAGTCACATGAAAGCTATTACTAAGTCTGCATTTTATCACATAAAAAACGTCTCTAAATTTAGGGGCCTGATGTCTAAACATGATCTGGAGAAGCTAATACATGCCTTCATTTCTAGTAAAGTTGATTACTGTAACAGTCTTTTTACTGGCCTCCCCAATAAGACCATTAAACAGCTTCAACTGGTACAAAATGCAGCTGCAAGGGTTCTTACAAAGACAAGGAAGTTCGACCACATTACTCCAATTTTAAGATCGCTGCATTGGCTCCCAGTAAGCTACAGAATTGATTTTAAGGCAATGCTACTTGTGTTTAAATCATTAAATGGAATGGGACCCACATATCTACTGGATATGTTTCAGCTGTATGCACCGACCAGGTCACTAAGGTCAACAGAGAAGAATTTGCTGGTGATTCCAAAAGTCAAAACAAAGTGTGGAGAGGCAGCCTTTAGCTTCTATGCTTCAAAGCTTTGGAACCAGCTTCCAGATGACGTAAAAAATGCACCCACTATTGATAGCTTTAAATCTAGACTCAAGACAAAGCTGTTCTCAGATGCTTTCCCCTAGCTTAAATTATTGAATGAAAAGACGGTAAAATAAGAGAAGACAAAACCCTGACAATTCTAGACTCTATCAGGTAAACGGAAAAAAGGAGGCCAGACTCCTCTGTCGTCGAACAGTTAAATTCTGAAGACTGCGTAAAAAAAGGAGGCCAGACTCCTCTGTCGTCGAACAGTTAAATTCTGAAGACTATTTTTTTTTTTAAATATTTTTAATATTATTATTTTAAGACTATTTTTACCTTATGTTTTATCTTAATGTTTTAAATGTTTTTTGACTCTAATTCATTTCCTTCTTTCTTCCCTGTTTCCTTTCATTTACATTTGTTAACTTTGTGAAGCACATTGAGTTGCACCTGTGTATGAAATGCGCTATATAAATAAACTTGCCTTGCCTTGCCTTGTAGCTGTATGCTGTAATATTAGTATGTACAGGTTGTGAATAATTGATAGATGAGTTGAAAGCAAAGGACAGACTAATGCATGTGTGTTTCCTAAATCCAGTGAAACTCACTAGCAGTCTGGATCTGCACCTCTGGCTATTTGCTTTCAGCTGCAACAGTAAAGTGAGCATGTTATGGGCTGCACCAACACAAACGTCTGCAAACTGCAGTACAGACCGCCCAAACAATGTCAACATGTCCTGACCATCTAATGTTTATCACTCGTCCATGACTGTGTCATGACACTGTTTTGACACTATTATGACACTGTTATGTCATGCATCAAGTTAAGTGTTACCAAAGTTTGCAGATGTGCCCAGCTGCTGCGGGCATTACAGCGGGCATCACCCAGTTACAACGGCAGGAAACTATGTTTGTTTCTTTTGTTTGTTTGTTTATTGCCCCCCTATAGGGCACCAGGGGATGGGACTGGGCCACAGGCATGAGGGGAACAGGGGATGGGCAGCCGTGGCTCAGTGGTTAGAGCACTGGGTTGGCAACCCAAGGGTTCCCGGTTCAATGCCCGACCGGACCACGGCTGAAGTGCCCTTGAGCAAGGCACCTAACCCCCACACAGATCCCCAGGCGCCGCACAGCAGGCAGCCCACGATATGATTCACTTGTCCAAGGGGACCAAAATTGGCTTCGTTGGTTGGTTGGCATCTCTGCTAGTGTTTGTTTTGTCATTTACGGCCATACTCCCACCTCTTCTCTTCCCAGCAGGGTCAATAGCTGGCAGCAGCAGTAACATTTAGTAACCTATTGCCTATTCAGCAGCAGCAGTAACCTATTGCCTATTGCTGAGCCCCGTATACCTGCTGATACGCACACAGAGATAAGAGAAAACCCCTGCAGATTCACAAATAACACGCACGCACACATAACCACACACACACACACACACACACACACACACACACACACACACACACACACACACACACACACACACACACACACACACACACACACACACACACACACACACACACACACACACATATGTACACACACACACACACACACACACACACATATGTACACACACACACACACACACACACACACACACACACACACACATACGTACACACACACACACACACACACACACACACACACACACACACACACACACACACACACAAAACACGTGTGTGTGTTGCTGATATGGACGTAGATATGAGGTAGGAGTCGAGCTGCTGTTTGGCTTGCAGCCAACATGCTACAAAATACATGCACACGCTTGCACACACACGCACGCACGCACGCACGCACGCACGCACACACACACACACGCACACACACACACACACACACACACACACACACACACAAGGCATTCAGTTGGAGTGCTATGGGAAAGCAGGATATCAGTGGTATGACTCCCAGATCTCATGACATGGTGAGCTGGACACAGAGACAGAGATGCAAACTCTCAGGAAGACCTCCACCAAGCCCCATAGGTGCACTCTGAATACATAATGAAGAGAGAGAGAGGTGTTAAAACGCTGAGCCTATGGTGTTAAAATGCCTGTAAAATGAATCCTCGCACGGTAGATTGCGGAGACAGCAATACTTGGCGTTATGTGCATGCATCATTTATAAACCTAAAATGGTCTATTTATCCTCACAGTCTGCCCCTTGCAGTGTGTCTGCCTTAATGTTTGAAGTAGTAGAGTATGCACATATAGTTTGCAGTGTGTTTACCCTAATGTTTGAAGTAGTAGAGTATGCATATAGTTTGCACTGTGTCCGCCTTAATGTTTGAAGTAGTAGAGTATGCATATAGTTTGCAGTGTGTCCGCCTTAATGTTTGAAGTAGTAGGCTAGAGTATGCATATATAGTTTGCAGTGTGTCCGCCTTAATGTTTGAAGTAGTAGGCTAGAGTATGCATATATAGTTTGCAGTGTGTCTGCCTTAATGTTTGAAGTAGTAGAGTATGCATATATAGTTTGCAGTGTGTTTACCCTAATGTTTGAAGACGTTTGCATATATCGTAGCCTACTGTATAGTTTGTAGTGTGTCTGCCTTAATGTTTGAAGTAGTATGCATATATAGCCTACTGTATAGTTTGCAGTGTGTTTACCCTAATGTTTGAAGTAGTATGCATATATAGCCTACTGTATAGTTTGTAGTGTGTCTGCCTTAATGTTTGAAGTAGTATGCATATATAGCCTACTGTATAGTTTGCAGTGTGTTTACCCTAATGTTTGAAGTAGTATGCATATATAGCCTACTGTATAGTTTGCAGTGTGTTTACCCTAATGTTTGAAGTAGTATGCATATATAGCCTACTGTATAGTTTGCAGTGTGTTTACCCTAATGTTTGAAGTAGTATGCCTATATAATAGCCTACTGTATAGTTTGCAGTGTTTCTGCCTTAATGTTTGAAGTAGTATGCATATATAGTTTGCAGTGTGTCTGCCTTGATGTTTGATGTATTATGCGTATATAGTTTGCAGTGTGTCTGCCTTAATGTTTGAAGTAGTATGCCTATATAGCCTACTGTATAGTTTGCAGTTGCAGTGTGTTTACCCTAATGTTTGAAGACGTTTGCATATATTTTAGTCAGACAGTGCCCTATAGAAGCCTGGTTAGCGGAGGTGATATTGGCTCTGTTTGGTGGAGCCAGAGAGAGTTCAAAAGAGATATGCACCCGCTCCAGACTCCCCTGCTGTCGAAACACCTGGAAATGGGGAAGCAGAAATCAAATAGGCAGTGCAGTGATATCTGTGCTTTCCCTTGCTGCCAATTTAAATGAACTAAAAGCACTTCTCTGTGTTTACTTACTATAATCAAGTGCTCCTGTCATGCCTTCAGTTGTTCTAGAGAGCTGTCATGAGGAGCAACCATGTGGTCTGATGGCAATGAGGAAGTCTTTATCAGTTTGGCAATGATGGAGTCTTAGCAGGGGAGGACTTGATAATTTGTGCGGGGGCATCAGTTTATCTCACAATTGAAGGAGGCCTGCCACATAATCCATAACAAGCTTTCACAAACACATTAATACTGCTAGATATAGGAAAATGTAGGAAAATATGCAGATATGAAAATGGTGAGGACGTTTTTTAAAAATATAATTGTATGTGCCTTTGGTGCCTTTATTGATGACAGGACCGTAGAGATTATGAGCAGAAATCAGTGGGCCAGAGAGATGAGGGCATGGTTGGGGACATGAGCTAGGCTGGGCTCGAACCCGGGTCCCCAAGGACATGCAAGCCCAATGTGGGGGGCTTGGCATGCTACACAACAGCTCCCCCGGCAATAGCCCTTTTGTATGTGATGTTTCATATTACTGTAGCTAATGATTTCAGCAGTAACAGGAAGGACATTTGGCGGAGGTGTGCAGTCTCTCTCTCTCTCTCTCTCTCTCTCTCTCTCTCTCTCTCTCTCTGTGTGTCCTTCAGGTTCCATGAAATAAAGACAGCAGTATTGATTGTGTATTATTTATCATGTCCTGTGTCCTCGCTTCTCTTCCTCCGTGCAACACTACTCCTCATTGGCCATCCTTACGGAATGCCTGATAGAATATGAGGTTGCTGTGGCCATAGCACATGTTGCCGTAGTTACGGTACACCGCCACAGGACGTGCAGGCATGTCTTGAGTTGTACAGAACAGAGTGGTGTCGTCATGGATACCTGAGACAGAACAGAGTGGTATCGTCATGGAGACCTGAGATGTCCCCTGAGGTTGTGAACCGCTATGGCTATCAGGTGTTGTCCTTGGACTCACAATATAATATACAGCTACCAGAGGTGAAGCAGAACTGATAAATCTAGGCTCTAACTACACCCCTCCCGATTTTGTGTCCGATTTTGATGTTGTGGTGCGCTGCACACATAAAGAGAATCACTGTCAATCTTATCCATGATTATAAACACCCAAGACAATGTCCAACGTTCTATTTCGAGTTGCAAATATCAAACAATGTTTGGTTTTCTACGATTTGCAATCGATGACTCTTTGAGCTCTTAGAACGTTGCACATGACGAGGAAATTTTGCCCGACAATCGCTTGCGATGGTCCTGAGGGGTAATGTTCCACCGATTGTCGTTTTTCGGCCGAGAATCGGGTCGATAGTTGTGTAGTTTGAGCCTGGCTGTAAAGAAACACAGTTTTCTTCCAACAAACTCATTTGAGTAAAAAGTAGATATGTGTAGGCTACTTGTCTTGCGATCAGCTGACTCGAGTTTTGACACCTCTGACTACGATACGGATTGGCCAAAGCCTAGTTCATATCTCATAGCTACTGTACTTATCTGCCTTTGAAAATGTTATTATTTTTTCTGATTGGCTGATGGGGTGACTATTAATTGTGTGGAACCAGTCAACCGTCTTGGACGCATGTAAGTTAGACGAGCATAGAATCTTCAGACAGTACAGTAGCCTATGATGTCATGGGTATCCTAATGATTGCTAATTACTGTTATACAGCAGCCTATGATGTCATGGGTATCTACTAATTACTGTAATACAGTAGCCTATGATGTTATGGGTATCCTAATTACTGTTATACAGTAGCCTATGATGTCATGGGTACCCTAATTACTGTTATACAGTAGCCTATGATGTCATGGTATGTGAGAAATCCCCTGTGTCAGGGAGCTGATATCGGGTGTTGCCCTGCAGCGCGATGCATCCTGTGGCCATATGACATCATATCTAATTACTAGTTCAACGGTAGCCTGTACACCATCCTGTGGCCATAATGTCATTAATCTGCACAGTAAGGAGAGTCCAGACCATTAGTCTCCACGGCAGCGTGTTAGACCCTGCACAGGGGGACAAATGTGCTAGTAATGTACCTGTGAGCAAGATGAGTCTCCACAGCAGCGTGTTAGTAATGTGCTAGTAATGTACCTGTGAGCGAGATGAGTCTTCACAGCAGCGTGTTAGTAATGTGCTAGTAATGTACCTGTGAGCTCAGCGAGACGATAATGAACTATTGGCAGCAGTGGCTGCACTCTCGGTGAGGGGTGGTGGCGCATGGCTAATGTGTTGTAATACCGCCTCCACCAAGCCCAGCCAGCCATGTTTACGAGGCAGTAGCACTGCTTCCCAGCTTATCTCCCCCCTTGGGGGGTGTCTAATGAATAAGTCTAGCATCCCCCCTTAGGGCTCTTGTGCTGCTGGCACCGGGGAGTTTGAGAGAAATCTTAAACACACATTTAGTGTTCTGTTGAGAGGTAATGGTGATTTTATCTGGCCGATGTGGTCTTCAGAGGTTACGCCCAACACCAACGGAGGTAACAGTGATTTTATCTGGCCTATATGGTCTTCAGAGGTTACGACCAACACCAGCAGTTAATGGTGATTTCATCTGGCCGATGTGGTCTTCAGAGGTTACGACCAACACCAACGGAGTTAATGGTGATTTTATCTGGCCGATGTGGTCTTCAGAGGTTACGACCAACACCAGCAGTTAATGGTGATTTCATCTGGATTTTATCTCCCATAGGGTCCAGCAGCACTCTGCTCTGAATCCTGCACGATACTCCATGTGCACGTGTGGTGGTTATAAGTCCTCCACGATACTCCATGTGCATGCGTGGTGGTTATAAGTCCTCCACGATACTCCATGTGCATGCGTGGTGGTTTTAAGTCCTCCACGATACTCCATGTGCATGTGTGGTGGTTATAAGTCCTCCACGATACTCCATGTGTGTTTATTATAATTCCACTATACTCCATGTGTGTTTATTATAATTCCACTATACTCCATGTGTGTTTATTATAATTCCACAATACTCCATGTGTGTGGTGGCTATAAGTCTACAATACTCCATGTGTGTGTTTATTATTCCACAATACTCCATGTGTGTTTATTATAATTCCACAATACTCCATGTGTGTGGTGGCTATAAGTCTACAATACTGTGCAAGTCAGCACCACAGCTCCTCCCCACAATAGAGCTGCCTCCAGTGGTATCTGATGAGCTGTGTACCCGCCACCATGTGCTCCGACTCATTATCATTTTAATTTTAATTACATTTATGATGCAAATGATCAATTCAACTTAGCCAAACTGTGTGCTGTATATGGCTGCATTACTGTTTGTATGTCTGTGAAGGTATAGTGCAAAGCTACTGTATTTTCCATACTTTGTAAATTAAACAGCAATATAGGCTTCTACGCCATCTACGTTTCCTTTAGCACAGCGTATCAATAGCATGTAATGTTCCCTTAAGAAAGCACCACAGCATATCCAGACCTTATGGAGTTTTGTGGTGGTTGGGAAGAGGATTTCTGTGGCATTGTCCTCTATAAAATATCTGGACATGCTTCAGTACAGTGGCATTTTCCACTAGTAAAATAGCTGGACATGCTTCAGTACAGTGGCATTTTCCACTAGTAAAATAGCTGCCATCAACAAACTGTTTCTTTTCTTTGCTCCTCTTTTGAGGTGTTGGCACACAAGTGCACAGCGTGTGGCTTTTGTGCTTTAGAAATATCTGTACACACTTCAAAAAGGATATTCTTCTGACCTCCAACACACGGACACACACAGGCACGCACGCACACACACACACACACACCAGGGGTGGAATTCAAGTTTTTCCCCACCAGTCACTATGGCAGGTAGATTTCAAAATCTACCTGTCACTCACTGTTTTTAAAGACGAAATGAAGCAGTGACCTAATATAGGGGTCTATAACACCAGTAAGATAAGCCAGCAAATATATTTTTTTTGAAGTCTGAAATTTAAGTGGTTAATAAAAAAAATAAAGCACAAACACGTAACGTTTCTGTTAACGTTTCCAGCCAACAGCGGGTGACGTCACGCGAATGGTAGTGTCCTATTCTAATGCTGTTATGATAGTAGTGAATTAAACATTTGGGCCTTGCGTGGCTGATCATTAGCTTATTGCTTAACCCCAAATGAAGCAAGAATGCGTGTTTGGGTGGGACAGAACAAATATGAGGCATGAAGGTAGACAAGACATCCCATCACATGAACTACAGGTAAACAAGCAGCTTTTTTGCTAAGGTGACAAGTCGCTAACAAATTTTGGCATGAGCCAACATGATCACTTTCATAATCGTGCAATGTTGCAGTTCCCTACCTTCATCTTCCGATGATTTCGCCAACATTTTCCAAGCACCTGAATTAATTTTACTTCACGTGCCCACGTTTATCGGTGTTATCCAGTCAAATCCAATCCAGCCAGTTTGAGGATGCATTCGCGGCTTTTATAACAAAATAGTTTAATACAATAGATGCAGCTACTTTAATAAGCAGTTTAATGTGTGTACTCATTTCCCGTGGCATCAACTTCCAATCCCCAAAGCTCCTCCAACTCCGAGAGCGAGAGAGGGGATGGGATAGCCACACACACACACAGGCTGCGTCCCTTCCCTTCACAAAGCTTTCCAAACTTCCGCCAATTTTGCAAGTTATTTTCTTTTACTGTATTGGACCACATAGCCAACTTAACGACATGTGCTTTCAGATTAGCGTCCAACAATGCAGAAAAAATATGTTATTGGTGACGGTCTGTCACTACAAACCTATGAGAGCGAGCAGCCCCACAGTCCTGACTCCTGTCCTATGGTGGATGCAATGGGTGGATGGCTGCAGCTATCCCACCATGCTCGTAGCAAAGGCTTTTTGACACAAAGTGATAATGACACTTGGCATTTCTCTTTCATCTGATAGTAGGTCTATAACATAGAAGACCCAGGGACAATGTAAAATGAACCCCTCGTCCTTCTTCAATTTTACTGCCACGATTAGAGTCAGTTAGCGCTGTAGTTAGCACACGCTAACGTTAAGTGAATGGAAGGTTACATTAGCCACCAACGTCCACCATTCGCGTTACGTAGGCGGCGAACATGGCTGCGCCCTTGTGGCGAAACTCGGTAATAACATGTCATTTTTCAGCAAAACTACTTAAAAGTGCAGTCCAACGAACATCCATTCGTTTATGAAAATAAATAAGCCGCCAAAAAATGATAATAGTTGTCAGTGCTTCATTTCCACTTTAACAGTCAAAGTGACTGGTGGGTTGAAACATTTACCAATCACCACTGAAAATGACCCGTCATTGGCAGGTGGACAGGTGCTTATTTCCATCCCTGACGCACACACACACACACACACACACACACACACACACACACACACACACACACACACACACACACACACACACACACACACACACACACACGCACATACACACACATACACATACACACACTCCCCTTTTCTCTGTCCTCTTTGAGGTTTTGTGTGCAGACTGAAGTCTCCAATCTCTTGCATTCTAGAAAAACAGACGATGAAAGATGTGGTCTGTTGCCTTGGTTACCGCTGGTCGGAATAGCAGTTTGATTGAGAGCATTCAAGAATACTTAAGGTTAGCTGTGCGGCACACGCCACCACTCACACACACACACACACACTGACAAATGTGCGCACACGCACACACACACACACACACACACAGACATACACACACACACACACACACACACACACACACACACACACACACACACACACACACACACACACACACACACACACACACGTACACACTGCCTGCTAGGCATGAATGCTCCTACACACTAACACAGCATGCAGTCTTCCAACAGCTCCTGGGAAACAGAACCGTTTCCATCATCATGCATTTAGTAGAAATGTAAAGAACATGTTTTTTAGTAGAAATGTAAATAGCAGCTTTTTTAATGGAGTGGGTGGAACATCATGTAACTGCCTCACAAATTAAGAGACTTCAAAGACACCGTACGTGATAAGTGATATTCCTCTTCAAAGACACTGCTAGTGATATGGTCTTTGATTGGTGTTGTGTAGGTGTTGAGGGAGCTGGATGTTCCACCATTACACTTCATACTCCATCTGCTGCTTTAGGGGCAGCCGTGGCCTAGTGGTTAAAGAGTTGGTCTATCAATCTAGGGGTTGCCGGTTCGAATCCCCCTGACCTCTCCCTACATCTCCATCCATGCTGAAGTGCCCTTGAACAAGGCACCTAACCCCACATTGCTCCAGGGACCGTAACCAATACCCTGAACAAATAATAGTTGTAAGTCGCTTTGAATAAATGAAAGCGTCAGCTAACTGCAATGCAATGCAATTAAGCTCCGTGTACACCGAGAGCGAACTGCGCGACCAGAGCGACGGAAGTCATTATTCCTCTATGGAGGGAAGGCGAATAAAGCTACCAGAGCGAATTCACCAGGAACGAAGC
>NC_085863.1:70000-72500 GCF_034702125.1 Engraulis encrasicolus | reverse complement strand
GGAGAGGAGAGGAGAGGAGAGGAGAGGAGAGGAGAGGAGAGGAGAGGAGAGGAGAGGAGAGGAGAGGAAAGGAGATTATATTGAGGTGAACCCCTCATCCCCACAGGGGGCCCTACAGAAGAGGGGAAGCTTACACAACTGAAGTCCTCATCCCCACAGGAGGCCCCGACTCCAGAGGGGCTACTGTAAGCAGAAGAACACAACTGAGGCCCTCACCACAGTAATGATGCCCCCCACCAGGGAGTCAGTTGGAGGGGGCCTAAGCCCTCGTCACAGCAGGGGCCTTACAGGGGAGAGAGAGGTCAGTCTGGCATGAGATTGTAATCAACTGTACTCCCCGTTAGGGAAGCGCTGGGCCCACAGGGGGAGACAGTAGCGATGGGCCCGCTGTAAAGGGGTTTGTGTGTGTCCAACTGAACCCCTCATGACATCAGCGCCAGCCCCCATTGAACCCCCCATCGCTATGGTAACGGCCCCGCTGTAGAGGCGTGAGGGGATCCGTATGCTAGTCGGCCGTCTGGCAGGGCGCCCAGAGGAACACAGGACAAGACATCCGCCAAGAAACACCCAGACCCCCCCCCGCCCCCCCCCCCGCCCCCCCCCCCCCCTCTCTTCCCCCTCTCTATTCCCCCTCCCTCCCTCCCTCTCTCTCTCTCTCTCTCTCTCTCTCTCTGTCTCGCTCTCTCTCTCTTTCTCTCTCTCTCTCTCTCTCTCTCTCTCTCTCTCTCTTTCTCTCTCTCTCACTCTCTCTCTCTCTGTCTCTGTTTCTCTCTCTCTCTCCCTTCCCTCATGTTCTTTCTTTTTTCTCTGAAAACAAGGCTGCTTTTTGAAGTGTCCTCGCTAAGTGGCATCACGCAGAGTGCAAGGAAAGAAAGCCTGTCTGTCTCTGGGTCTATCTCTCTCTTTCTGCCCCCTCTCTCTCTCTTTCTCTCTCTCTCTCTCTGGCATCACACTGAGTGCAATGGAGAGCCTTGTAGCCACTTGTCTCCTCGCTCATCCACTGTCAAACACAGAGCAGCAGAACACACTGTAACTTGAAGACACTTCAGAACAGCAGAACACACTGGAACCTGAAGACCCTTCAGTGGTTTCGCTCCATGTCATCCTCCTCGGTTACACTTAGAGAGTGAGTTTGTCATGGAGACAGGCAGAGGTGGCTGATGGGGATGCAGGCATGAGGACTAGCAATACTCAGAGGCAGCTGTAGGCTCAGCTGGGACCCCAAGTCAAGTCAAGCCAATTCTGTTTTATTGTCAATGTCTTTACATGCGCTGGTCATACAAAGAATTGAAAGTATGTCTCTTACGTTCCCATGCAGACAGACATAGATTAGACTCTAGGTGTGGACATAGACAATAAGACATCAGTATACATGCTGTTACACCTAATGTTAGAGCCATATTGTTGAAAGTAATTTTGATGAATATTTTTTGAATGAATAATTAATATTTTTGAATTTGGATATGTCAGATTAATATTTACAATGTTATTGTTAAGTTTTAATTTAAATATGCTTATTTAGAAACGTGATGATTAATGCTGCATTTTGATTGGTCTAACGAATTCCATGGGATATGTGTAATTTTGAGTGAGAGACGTGCCAGTCAGTAGACGCGTGTGCAGTAACGAAGGCACATAGCTTTTTGACCGTGCTCCCATGTCTGTGTTCCGTGCATTATGAAAGAAGAAGATAGTGTGACCGAGTGATATTCCTGTTTTATTTTACCTTTTTATGTTTGTACCAAGATATTTTTGTGTTACCAAGACTTCAAGAATTAAAGAAAACTAAAAGGAAACTCAACTGGTCCGTGAGTACACTGAAACTGAAATGAATGACGGTGCATTGGATATGGAGACGAGTCAGAAATCCTTAGGCTGCCCACACGAAGTGGTTTAATTAAATGAACACAAATGAACGAAATTTTGCCACTACACCTAGAGTACCTATACAAATGTCTAAGGAGTGAATATTTGGAAGAAATGTGCCACTACTGTAGAAAAGTATGAGCTATTATTCACCATCCAGGGACTTTGGGCCCCCCAAGCGACTGCCTGCCTGGTGACTGGTGACAAGGTGTGCCTCTGACAACGCTACTGTACTGGAAGTTTGAGGAGATTTGCCTCTGACAACACCACAGTACACATCTCCGAGTCCCAATGAAGTGCACTCTCAGAGGGAGGTAGAGGAGATTTTCTGCCCTAGTCTTGTACGTTGACTTCAGGAGATGGCCTGCTGTTGTCTTGTAAGTTGACTTCAGGAGATGGCCTGCTGTTGTCTTGTAAGTTGACCTCAGGAGATGGCCTGCTGCTGTGCTCTTGTAAGTTGACTTCAGGAGATTGCCTGCTGTTGTCTTGTAAGTTGACTTCAGGATATGGCCTGCTGCTGTTGTGCTCTTGTAAGTTGACTTCAGGAGATGGCCTGCTGTTGTCTTGTAAGTTGACTTCAGGAGATTGCCTGCTGTTGTCTTGTAAGTTGACTTCAGGAGATGGCCTGCTGTTG
>NC_085863.1:55000-62500 GCF_034702125.1 Engraulis encrasicolus | reverse complement strand
TTAAATAGCCAATGACACTAGTTAGCTGAAGGGCAGGAAGTAGAGCATGAGCTGGTGTGAAAGACATCCGGACAGTAACGCCTGGACACCCAAAGCTCAATTTAAAATGACCTTTAAAAAAATGCATCACAAAAAATTGCCTGAATCAACCATGTAAACACCTAATAAAAAAATAAAACAGTTTCAGACTCTGGTGTATTTTTAGAGAGGGGAGTGTAGATTGCTGTCAGGAGAGTTTCTAACAGACTTTTGAAGGTTCTTCAGTGTCTGCTGTGGGTGCCTGGACACAGGGGTAAAAACAAGCACTTGAATGTCAGAGCGTTGAAGGTGCTCTCTGCTCTGTGCACTTGCCTGTCTGTGTGAATGATGGCCTTCCACAGGGGCAGTGATTTCACATTCAGGCCATATATATCCTCATCAAGCCAGCGTTCAATGGAGATTACAGCTGGGTTGTTAATGTTTTAATTGTTTTTAAATTGTTACGTGTTTCTTTTGCCTAATAAGCGCATTGAGTCTATGTAAATATGAAATGTGCTATACAAATAAAATTTGACTTGACTTGACTGTCAAACACACCAACCCCACCAATGAAATCACTGTCACTGCCACTCATGCATCATCGGTCCCGCCTCTGGAATCACTGGCATGATGCACTCAAGATAGACATGTGTCTGTCTCTCTGCAACATGGCCTGCATCGGCTACTGTGGCCAATACACACAGATGGTGATCTGTTCGGCACACAAAGATTTTGTTATACTGTGTGTGTGTGTGTGCGTGTGCATGTGCGTGTGCGTGTACGCGCGCGTGCGTGCGTGTGTGTGCATGCGTGTGTGTGTGCGTGCGTGTGTGCGCGTGTGTATGGGCGCGTGCGTGCGTGTGTGCGTGTGTCCGTGCCTGTGTGTACAGTACAGGCCGGAAGGCACATGACTCGTGGCATACTGTATGTTAATTCATCTAATATAATGGATCTACTGTATTGTACAGACAGCAGCTGCTAAACCAGGTGTGTTGCTGTGTGTGTGTGCGTGTGCGTGTGTAAGTGTGTGCATGTGCGTGTGCGTGTGCAAGTGTGTGCGTGTGCGTGTGCGCTTGCATGAGTGCGTGTGTGCATGTGTGTGCTTTGTATCCTGTTCTTTCCCACTCTCCAGATGCTATTAAGTTTGTGACACCATAATAACCAAGCAACAGGAGTGCTGATTGGCTCCTGTGACACCATAACCTAGCAACAGGATTGCTGATTGGCTCCTGTGACACCATAGCCAATCAACTGGATTGCTGATTGGTGCCTTCGGGGAATCCATCCACAGCCCCACTTCCATTTGTTCATCTGAAAATAACAAACCTTTTAAACTGCGTCATTATGTAATAATAATAATGTTTTATACTCCCCTTTGGTGCATTTGAAATAGCACATGTGTTGTCGTGGAAAGTGTTGTCCATCCTTCTCTTTCTGAGTCTGAGATAACAGCCTTGTTATAAAGCAATTACATTTTATCCTCCTCCCTGTCTCTGCAGCTAAAGTTACAAACGTTAAGTTAAACGTTAAGACGGTGTGGTGATAAATGGGTGCGGATGTTAATCTGATGTGCTATTTCCTGTTATTTCTTATATCATTAACCCTTTATCTCCTCCTCTGTCCACAGTGTTATTCTATATATACTGTAATTAACCCTTCGTCTCTCCCTCTCTCCACAGTGTTACTGTTACTCTATATATAATTCTATATATCATTAACCCTTCGTCTCCCCCTCTCTCCACAGTGTTATTCTATATATCATTAACCCTTCGTCTCCCCCTCTCTCCACAGTGCCTCCTAAGATCTCCGGTCTGTCGGACAGCCTGGTGGTGAACGAGGGGGCCAACGTCAGCCTGGTGTGCTCGGCCAGCGGCAAGCCGGAACCCTCCGTCAGCTGGAAGATCATCTCACCCTCAGGTACAGTAGAGGAGTGTGTGTGTGTGTGTGTGTGTGTGTGTGTGTGTGTGTGTGTGTGTGTGTGTGTGTGTGTGTGTGTGTGTGTGTGTGTGTGTGTGTGTGTGTGTGTGTGTGTGTGTGTGTGTGTGTGTGTGTGTGTGTGTTTGTGTGTGTGCATGCGTGCGTGCGTGTATGTGTGCTTGTGCTTGTGTGTGTGTGTGTGTTCATTGTGTCATGAGCAGGGTTTTGGCAAAGGACGCGCTCAACTTCTTGGAAAAACGAAAGTCTTTGGGTGCGAGATAAAATGTATCAACTTAAGGAAGAAAAATCCGCACACAAACTGCGTCTCATTATTTATTTATATTACCACCATGTCCAAAAAGCAAACGCATTTCGACTATCAAGCCTTCATCAGTGCGTGGTACATCATGTGCAGGGTAACAGCTTCATGGGGTTTATATTGTATCGTGTGCAGGGTAACAGCTTCATGGCTGTAGGTTTATATTGTATCGTGTGCAGGGTAACAGCTGCATGGGTGCTGTAGGTTTATATTGTATCGTGTGCAGGGTAACAGCTTCATGGGGTTTATATTGTATCGTGTGCAGGGTAACAGCTTCATGGGGTTTATATTGTATCGTGTGCAGGCTAACAGCTTCATGAGTGCTGTAGGTTTATATTGTATTTTTGCTCCGCTGGAGAGTCGCAGCTTCCACTGTAATTACCCTGATTATGGAGATGTGGATCACGCCCTGGTGGTGTGTGTGTTCGTGTGCTGTGTGTGTGTGTCTTTGTGTGTATGTGCGTGTGCGTGTGTGTGTGTGTGCGTGCGTGCATGCGTGCGTGCGTGTGTGTGTGTTTGTGATGCTGATTGCTCTCATTGATTTGCTGAATGTTTGCCAGCTGACAATCAGTATTAATTAGGAGCACAAACACACACGCACACACACACACGCACACACACACAAACACACACACATGCACGCACACAAGTGTCAATCAATATTCATTAGGAGCTGATTATCATCAGTGAAGACGACTATGCTCTGATGAACGTGATGCCCATTCTTCATCACTGTCTCTCACACACTCTCTGCCCTTTAGTTTAGGATGTTTAGGAGTTTTCAAACTGGTTGCCTGTAGTCCGAAATGCATCCAGCACGTGCTTTGTCTCACTGAAACTCTTCTCCATCTATCTAGACAAGGAGTTACCAAACTGCTCCTCTGGTAGTGTAAAACTGAGTTATAAGAGTTTTTGTTTCTCTGCTGTAACGTCTTTGTATCCTCACAGTCTAAATTAAGTTAAATAATGTGTGGTAGACAATATAGCAGATGTTGAAGGAGGTGGCATGTTTGGTTTGGTTTATTTATGGTTATAGGAAGACAAAAGGTATTCAAGGGATAACATGTAAAAGTGTAAACACTTATTTCCAACATGGTCCCTGATGGAAGAGGACAAGACATAACAAAAACATGTAACATACATACACATTTGCCATCACATTCCTACGTCACCTAGTTCTCCACTTTATTCCACAAAAATACTCTAACTCTTTGTTTAAAGCACATTTTTGTTTCTGCCATTCTAATATTTAGTGGAAGGCTATTCCATAGCATAATCCCTGTATAAAAGAAAGAGCTGCGAGCTGTGCTTTTTGAAGCTGGTACCTTACAGCAGCGTTGGCAGCTGTTGTTTGTGGTCTCAATAGCTAAGCCAAACCTTTGCATGTGAAAGTCTCGTTTTAAACTCTGTAATTAGCAATTAACACCTTAACTTGAAAAAGAACGTCAACTGTGCATGTGATGATGAATATCTCATATTTACTGTGAGACACTGTAGCGTGGGTAGCCGTTGATCTCATATTTACTGTAGCGTGGGTAGCAGTTGATCTCATATTTACAGCTGATCTGTGAACTCTGGATCCCTCCTCTATAAACACATTTTTAAAAACATATTCACAAATCCTCCCTTGAACCAAAAAGGGCAATTAGCAGTAGACCAGCTGCAGCATGAAGACAGATTGCAACCCCAGCGAACACACACAGAGGGAGGGAGGCCACTGTAGTGCAAGGTAGTGCAAGGTTAATACACGACCCCTCACATGCATTTCCCACGCCTAATACCAAGCTATCACAGCACTCAGGAGAGAGAGAGAGAGAGAGAGAGAGAGAGAGAGAGAGAGAGAGAGAGAGAGAGAGAGAGAGAGAGAGAGAGAGAGAGAGAGAGAGAGAGAGAGAGAGAGCAGGTGAGGGTGTAAGGTCATTAGTTCTTGTGAGACTATAGGGCTGAGAGGTCCTGTCCAGCCTGAGCGTCATTAGTGTTTCCTTTGCCTTTGTTTTGCTGCACTAACGATGTCTGTGTTGTGTAGTGAAATACTATGCATCAGTCTGAAGATGCAGCTCAATAAAACTCACATTACTGCAACACACACTTACACTAACTCACTGTATATGGAATACAATATAATGGCTTTTGTGTTTTTTCGTCCTGTAGAGGGTATTGCACTTCTGTGCACTATTGGATGTGTTGTTTTGTTCTTGGTTGCACTGATTTATGTAACTGTGTAGTGTGGTGCAGCCTCCTACTCTGAAGCATGCTATGGGGATGCAGGCAGTGGTCGAGTTGTAAAATCAAAGCAGGGGGGATGGTCAGAGATGGATTATGATTGTTGGGGGTTCGGTGTTTCTCCCCTGAGAAATTTTTGAAAATGAAGTTGTTAAAAGTGCAATTGTAACACAATATGCGAAGAAGGGATGCCTGTATTAGAGGTGAATGATTTTTGACCATTTTCATTGAGGGGGATGATTTCAGACCATTTTGATTGTAGGGTGGATGGCATCCCCCTCATCCCCCTACATCTCAAGCATGCTATAGGGATGCAGGTCATGAGCTGTAGTCATGTGAGCGCTTGTGTTTATGGTAAATACGTGGTGAAATACATGCTAATCTCAGTCAGCCAGACTAGTCACCTCTCTCTCTCTCCACCTTCAAGAAGCAAGTAAAGACTCTCCTCTATCCTGACTATGTAAAGACTCTCCTCTATCCTGACTATGTAAAGACTCTTCTCTATCCTGACTATTTACTGCACTCATACATGAGCTGCCACAGTCAGTGTTGCCAGATGTGTCTGACCAAATCCCGCCCAAAAGGTTCTCAAAAACCGCCAAAATGTGCTAAATTCCGCCCAAATTCAACAAATTACATTGATTTCTATGGGCCCAAAAATGCTGAAAAAAAAGCCAAATGGCCAATTTTTCCGATTTTTACCAGCAGACGCTCATCCTAAGTAGCCCAATTGGGCGGGCACCCGCCTCATCTGGCAACACTGGCCCCAGTCCTGGGTGGACTCATGGCATGTTATGTGTTTATGTGCACTCCACTTAACCCCGTGCTAATGCACTTGTCTAATTGATTTAGCAAGTGAGAATTCTCTCCTTCTGGCCCCATAATCTCGCCACACAGAGTACAGTATGGTCCACACATGGATTTCAGCTCAAAATGCTCCGAATGAAGATCGAAATCCTTCAGTATGACTAATAGTCTGACATTAATTTGGGTCATCAGTGAAAGTCAGTTAATTAATATCACTGAAATGGAACATGCGTATTTGATGGAGTGCAAATTAATTTATAAAATGGCTGCCTGGCAGCGGCACAGATGGATATTGGTGATTCATGAGACAGCTGAATGTGATGGTCACGTCTAATAAAAACATTTAGGTACCAAATTAGATTATAATGAAATGGCTGATACCAATACCATTCCCCACCAACCGTCAATGCAAATCAGGTAGGCTATTGGTTGCAACTGCCCTCAGACATTTTGATTAATGTCATTTTAGAGTTTGCCACAAGAGGAGAAAATGAACTCCGTTGAACACAAAGAGTTTATTATCCTATTATTGCACTGACTGAAAATGTAGACTACCACTCTTACACAGTCAAATTATCACATTTCTTTCACTGGAGATGCTTTCAGGTTGAATGAGAAACGTACCGTTGCCCTAATCTAATCTAATCGTTGCCCATTCCAAACTAGCTGGGGTGTTCATGCTGCAAATCTGGGATGCATTTCTGGAAAGCTTAATAGTTGTTAGCAGTTAGCAACTTCCGTAGTGGGAATGGGAAATTGCATTGCAATCAACAAATTAGCTAACATAGTTAGCAACTACGCTTTCCAGAAATGCACCCCTGAGCGTTCAGGAAACATAAAGTTGATTTGTGAAAAATAGGCCTACTTGTTTTTTCTCTGTGAACCCTGATGGCAATATAATATATAATATAATAATAGCAAGGTAGTTCACTTCATCAACCCCAAACCTCTGCCATGATGAAACGGATGATGAATCTCTGCATCTGTAATTATTTCATTATAATGTGCGCTGATCATCAGCAAAGTTTCACTGGCTTTAATCATCCTGTCATTAGTTAAAGAAAGATACGCCTCCTCGGGCTAAATACATCAGCGTGTTGGTTACTGTATCCTATATTAGAAAGCCTGCATCAGGATCTTCTTGTCAAATTAATGGTATTATACGAGGCGAGCGAGAGTGATGAACGCACAGTTAATTCCTCATCTCTCTTAGTTGTTGAGTTGGCACATTATCGTTCCGCCTGCCAGATGGCTCTGTGCTCTAATGTAAACAATTAGTCTTGACGCCCATGAAGCATAAAGCAACTGTGAAATCAGTTTATTTCTGAGTTGCAAAAAGTGCACACAAAAGAAAGAGGGTGTGACTCCTCCCTGAAAATAAGGTCTCCACGCAAACTTGCTGCTTTTTAATGCAGTCTATGTCCCTGATTCTAAGTTGTGCAGCTGTGGGTGGGAGCGTACCTATGTTCCCCGGGTCCTATATTCCCCGGGTCCTATGTTCCCTGGTCTTAGTATGGGACTGGGGAACTTGAGACCTTTTTTCTAAAAAAGGGCTCTATGTTCCCCGCATTGTATCTAACCCTTCCCTAAACTTAACCTGTCAGGAAAGCAATGTTTCCAAGTTTTCAAATTTTGCCCTGACCAAAACTATCCCTAAACTTACCCTGTCACAGGTGCAAGTGGAAGCAGCGGGGAACATGAAACCCTTTTTTGTAAAAAAGGGTCCTATGTTCCCCCGTAGTGGAGAACATAGGAGCCGGGGAACATAGGAGCCGGGGAACATAGGAGCCGGGGAACATAGGAGCCGGGGAACATAGGAGCCGGGGAACATAGGAGCCGGGGAACATAGGAGCCGGGGAACATAGGAGCCGGGGAACATAGGACCTGGGGAACATAGGACCTGGGGAACACGGGACCTGGGGAACATGGGAGCTGGGGAACATAGGAGCTGGGGAACATAGGAGCTGGGGAACATAGGAGCTGGGGAACATAGGAGCTGGGGAACATATTAGGACCTGGGGAACATAGGAGCCGGGGAACATAGGAGCCGGGGAACATAGGAGCCGGGGAACATAGGAGCCGGGGAACATAGGAGCCGGGGAACATAGGAGCCGGGGAACATAGGAGCCGGGGAACATAGGAGCCGGGGAACATGGGGATCACCCCCTGTGGGTGACCTGTGGCCTAATGGTTAGGGAGGTGGACTTAAGATCAGA
>NC_085863.1:0-50000 GCF_034702125.1 Engraulis encrasicolus | reverse complement strand
GGATGTAGAGGTACCGATACCTGAAACTCTCTACATTCTTGGAGAATACTCCACTCTTAACTGTTTAGATCATTGGAGATTTACTCTCAGACTGCTTTTAATGGTGGATATTTCACAAACCCATTATGACATCTTCGGCTCCAAAAAAGCCTTTTGATTGCCATAAATCACTATGAGAAATGGCTGTACTTCAGTATTATTTGGTATACTGTACAGTACTTCATAATTCATCACTATTTCTTTTTGTCATGATTGTCTGAGCTGCACAGGCTTCAATATCAAGTGGGCGTGAGGCCAAGCGGTACTTAATTATTAAACAGAATTAGATACAACGATCTTTACACCTCTGTCTCTTTCAGACTCAGACTCAGGCACGGCGACTTTATTGCTTTGTTGATCTAGTACGGTGCTGGCCTGTCTCTGACATCCTAAGTGATATATCCGGCAGTTAGGCACGGATGTGGCATGTCAGTGAACTGGGTTGAAAGAGGCGATTTAATGGTTCACAGCAAAGTGAAACTGGCAGGTTGCATCTTCTTTAGTTTTCTTAAGTGTAGAAAAGCCGTCTTTGCATTCAAGAGACAGCGTCTCCCCAAACTCTCTGTTGCTTCTCTTTTTAGTGTGTCAAATTATGCCAGTTCTGCAAGGTGAGTGTTGTTCAAACGTTGAATTAACAAAGTTATAAATCACATATCCCAAGGGTTTTTCTGAACTTCAGCAAAATAACTTGCATTTTAATTCACTACAAAGTCCATGCAATACAGCATATGGCCACTTTTTTTTACCATATACCCTGTATAAGATATCTCCCCGCCTATCTCAACTAGCCCCCTCTCGTCTCGTCTCGTCTCGTCTCGTCTCGTCTCGTCTCCTCTCCTCTCCTCTCCTCTCTTCTCCTCTCTCGTCTTCTCCTCCCCTCTCCTAAGGCCGGACAAAAATGCATTCAAACGCAAATATTCTAGGGCGAGGACCCCCAAAACCCCCCGTCCTAAAATATGTCCTCCATTTTCCTGTCATGGAGATAGTCACCCTATACACGTGTGTCTCGCCCATCCACCACTAAGACTCAGCATGGCAGCTGAGACTGACAGACAGCAGATACACTGAACCACGGGACTGCACCTTACCTGCACTACCTCAGTCCTCCACTAACAAGAACTGTTGTTGTTGCCCTCCGTAATTTTATTTTCCTTGCATGACTTGTGCATATGAAGAAACTGACAAGCTGACTTGACTTGACTTGACTTGACTTGACTCATTGAGGAGGATGGGGGAGAGCACTGATTAATTACTCCCCCCACCAACCTGGCGGATCGGGAGTCCAACCGGCAACCTTTGGGCCCTAACCACTTACCCATGACTGCCGTAATGGCAGACAGAATCGTACAGTAGCTCTTCCCTTTCCTTTCTCTTGTTATTTCTCGCCTTTCTATCCTTTTCTTTTTTCCCCTATTTTTTCTTTTGGTTTGCTTTTTTCTCTTCATTTTTTCTTCTCTTTGTTTTTGCGTCACATTGCCTAAGTTTGACTATTGCATTATTGATGTTCTTGTTCCTGGTGTCAGGAGTATGTAAGTGACTGAAGTCTTTCTGCTCTTGAAGAAACATGACCCACTGTGAAGCGTAGAGAGTAGAATAGAGTAGAGAAGACTAGAATAGAGTAGAGTAGAAAAGACTAGACTAGAGTAGAGAAGACTAGAATAGAGTAGAGTATAGAATAGAATAGAGTAGAGAAGAGTAGAATGGAGTAGATTAGATTAGAGTAGAGTAGAATGGAGTAGAGTAAATTAGAATAGAGTAGAAGAGTAGAGTAGATTAGAGTAGAGTAGAATGGAGTAGAGTATAGAGTAGAGAAGAGTAGAGAAGAGTAGAGTAGAGTAGAGTAGAGTAGAGTAGAGTAGAGTAGAGTAGAGTAGAGTAGAGTAGAGAAGAGTAGAATAGAGTAGAGTAGAGTATAGAGTAGAATAGACTAGAGTAGAGTAGAATAGAGTAGAGTAGAGTAGAGTACAGTAGAGTACAGTAGAGTAGAGTAGAGTAGAGTAGAGTAGAGTAGAGAAGAGAAGAGTATAGAGTAGATGCCAGCGGTAGATAAGGTACACTTCATGGTTTTGAAGAAAATCATTAATTCTTTCCGTTTTCACATTTCTCTATAATGCATGGTTCAATACAATATTTGTTCCTTTGTCTTTGTTTTTCTTCTTCTTTTCATTCTTTTGTGTTTGCGTCTCCTTTTCTCTGCATCGTTTGTCTCTTCATCTGCCTTTCATGTCTGCCTGTGTCCCCTTGTGCTGCTGATGACACTGCTGTGACAGTATTGCATGTGGCAGCCGTGAAATCTGGAGAGGATTGGTCTGCTGGACTCGCTCCGGTGGCATCCTCTGTGTGTGTGTGTGTGTGTGCGTGTGCGTGTGCGTGTGCGTGTGTGTGTGTGTGTGTGTGTGTGTGTGTGTGTGTGTGTGTGTGTGTGTGTGTGTGTGTTTATGTGTGTGTGTGTGTGTGTGTGTGTGTGTGTGTGTGTGCGTGCGTGCGTGCGTGCGTACGTGCATGCGTGTGTACGTGTGTGTGTGCGTGTATGTGTGTGTGTGTGTGCGCGCACGTGTGTTTATGTGTGTGTGTGTACGCGCAGTTTTGAAGAAAGAGAGTTGCCTGTGTAAGATTGCCTGTGGACTCGCTCTGGTGGCATCCTGCATCTCAATCCTGATATCACGCCAACTTGAACCGTCTCGCATACGTGCAGCATGACTGCATGTTAACTCGTGCTCCTGTGACAGGTTAGGTTTAGGCATGGTTTTGGTCAGGGCACAATTTCTGTGTGTCTTGTGTGTGTTCTGATTTTATCAATTATGCTCTCTCTCTCTCTCTCTCTCTCTCTCTCTCTCTCTCTCTCTCTCTCTCTCTCTCTCTCTCTCTCTCTCTCTCGCCTCAAAAGTGAAAAGAAGACATTGTTCTACCATGGGCAATGTGGTACTTATTTCATGATAAGAGTTGTCATATTATGCTCTATCTTCTCACTGTTTCAAAGACAGAACTTGACATGCAGCAAGGGCACTCAATAAAAAATCAGTCACAATGTCCCTTGCAACATCTGCCCTTCCAATGCCAACATCAGGACAAGTGCAAACAGATCCTCTTTATAACGCTGCATGACTATTCCAGGTGCATTTTCATAGGGCACTTGTCTCAAATGTTATACTGTGGCTGTATGTGTATTCTCTTACCAGTACTGCGCTCCGGCTGTGCATTTTACACCAGTGCTATGCACCAATGCACACAGGTCTACTTTCACCCCTGGCGAATGTGAACATTTCATTTCTGCGTAGAGCATGCAGACATGGGCCTGTGGTGTGTTAACCCATTTTGTCCTAAGCCCTTTTTGGGAAAGGATGCCCTCTGCCTATTAAATCCTAAATATCTCAGCCTCCGAAGCACTTACAAACATGAAATAGGTTACATTTAAAATCTAGAACCTTCATTTTGCACTAGTATAGGGTTCATTCAGATGTAACATACTCAAATCTTTAATAAACAGCTCAAATATCAAGAACTTGAATGTACTCGTATATGTCGCTCCAGGACACAATGAGTTAAATAAAGTACCCCCCTGGCTGGGGTGATGAGTCACTGTCTATTCGTCTCCCTCAGACACAGCCAGATGCAGTATACTGTCTACAGGACCCAGCCAGACCCATAGTCCAGCAGAACAAATTATTCATGTTTTTTTTAAGTATTTTTGGGGGGGCTTTTCAGCCTTTATTGTTTCTTGTGAGACAGGATAGTGGAGGAGAGACAGGAAGTGAGCTGGGAGAGAGAGACGGGGAAGGACCGGCAAAGGACCCGGACCCGGACCCGGACCGGGAATCGAAGCCGGGTCGGGGGAGTGGTAAACGTGTGCCCTACCATATCAGCCACGGTAGGGCAAGAATACATTATTCTATTAGTTCAATAACGCAGGGGAGAAGACACACCAAGACAGTGTGACCTCCATGTCCAGCTAGATGGGGAAGGTCAAAGGTCATGACCCCTTGAAGAGCTGCTGCTTCGCTCAGAGCCTGTTCTGCCTCCCTGTTCATGTTGTCATGAGCACCAGAGCGCAACACACAGAGACACCCGAGACAGAAGAGAAGGGAAGGAGGGTCTGTGTGTTTGTGTGTGTATTAGTGTCTGTGCGAGCGTGTGTGTCCATGTCTATATTGAAGTGTGTGTGTGTGTGTGTGTGTGTGTGTGTGAGTGTGTGTGTGTGTGTGTGTGTGTGTGTGTGTGTGTGTGTGTGTGTGTGTGTGTGTGTGTGTGTGTGTGTGTGTGTGTGTGTGTGTGTGTGTGTGTGTGTGTGTGTGTGTGTGTGGAGTGCTGGTATGGTTTTTACTATAACACATGTGGAATAAGTGATTTTAGTGGAGGGGGACAGGAGCTGTCATCTGAGCAACACCTATTGTAGAGGACTCTCCTTTGTGAGCTGTCATCTGAGCAACACCTATTGTAGAGGACTCTCCTCTCTCATCCCTTCATCAACACCTATTGTAGAGGACTCTCCTCTCTCATCCCTTCATCATCACCTATTCTTCAGGACTCTCCTCTCTCATCCCTTCATCATCACCTATTCTTCAGGACTCTCCTCCTCCACTCCTCTATCATCCCCTTATCAATATTGTGATATTCAAGGGGCGATTTTCTGCTTTTGTTCCCATAAAAGTGACAACACCAAAATGTAGGCTACCGCATCAATGGCCCCCTAACAGAGCTGTGACAAGATAATGTCTCTGTATTTGTCTTTTGCTGTTGTTGAGCAGGGTAAAAGGCTTTTTCTCCTCTGCTGTTATTGAGCGGGGTAAAAGGCTTGTTCTCCTTTGTCTGCCTCGCGTCGCTGGAATAGTATTGTCACTTTAGACAGACGTGCGCTGTGGATCCTGAAAGATGTTTACACCTGTCAGCACACCCTGCGAACACGTGGGAAGGATGAGTGGTGGAGCTGTGTGTGTGTAACTGTGTGTGTGTGCGTGCGTGCATGCGTGCGTGCGTGCGTGCGTGCGTGCGTGTGTGTGTAAGCAGCTGCCTCAGCTGTGTCCTTGTTGTCTAGAGTTGGTCATTATATATAGTAAGACCATAAAACAGCAGTGCAAAGCCTCACTCTACATTTCCATATAATGTTCATGGCACACTGCTGGCACAATTTAACAATATTGTCACAGCCGTACAGTGATTCTATTAGCATTTCTCCTCCTCTTCCTCCTCTCTTCTTTCTCCTTGTCTCCTCCCTTCTTCTCCTTCTCTTCATCCTGCTCTACCTGCTCCTCCTCCCCACCTCTTTCGCCCTTATTGTCTTCTTCCTCCTCCTCCTTGTGTTCCTAGTCCTCCTCTTCCTCTCCTCTTTCTCCCCCTCTTCCTCCTGCTCCTCTTCCTCCTCCTCCTCTTCCTCCTCCCTTCTCCTCTTCTTCCTCCTCCTCCTCCTCTTTCTCCCCCTCTTCCTCCTCCTCCTCCTCCTCTTACTCCTCCCCCTCCTCTCCTCCTACTCTTTCTCCTCCTCCTTCCTTTCTTCCTCCTTCTCCTCCTCTTCTTCCTCCTCCTCCTCCTCCTCTTTCTCCTCCTCCTCCTCTTTCTCTTCTTCTTCCTCTTCCTCCTCCTCTTCCTCCCCCTCCTCCTCCTCTTCCTCCTCCTCCTCTTCCTCCTCTACCCTCCTTCCACTTCCTCCTCTTCTTCCCTCCTCCTCCTCCTCCCTCTTCCTCCTCCTCCTCCCTCTTCCTCCTCCTCCTCCTCTTCCTCCTCCTCCCTTTCTTCTGTCTCTATGAGTGTATAAGCTGTAAGTGTCTGAGTTCTGTTTCCTCTTGGTGTCTTCCAGACCCATGACACACATGTGTAGAGTAGAGTAGAGTAGAGTAGAGTAAAGTAGAGTAGTGAAGAGTAGAGTAGAGTAGTGTAGAGTATAGTAGTGTAGAGTAGAGTAGAGTAGAGTAGAGTAGAGTAGAGTAGAGTAGAGTAGTGTAGAGTAGAGTAGAGTAGTGTAGAGTAGTGTAGAGTAGAGTAGAGTAGTGTAGAGTAGAGTAGAGTAGAGTAGAGTAGTGTAGAGTAGAGTAGAGTAGAGTAGAGTAGAGTAGTGTAGAGTAGAGTAGAGTAGTGTAGAGTAGAGTAGAGTAGAGTAGAGTAGTGTAGAATAGAGTAGTGTACAGTAGAGTGCAGTAGTGTAGAATAGAGTAGTGTAGAGTAGTGTGGAGTAGAGTAGTATACTGTAGAGTATCATAGAGTAGAGTAGAGTAGTGTAGAGTAGAGTAGAGTAGAGTAGAGTAGAGTACAGTAGAGTAGAGTAGTGTAGAGTAGAGTAGAGTAGAGTAGAGTAGAGTAGAGTAGAGTAGAGTAGAGCAGAGTTATAACACATATGGCCAGTGTTGTGTAGAGTAGAGTGGAGTGGAGTGGAGTGGAGTGGAGTGGAGTGGAGTGGAGTAATAACACATATGGCCAGTGTTGTGTTGTGTAGAGTAGTGTAGAGTAGAGTAGAGTAGAGTAGAGTTATAACACATATGGCCAGTGTTGTGTAGAGTAGAGTAGAGTAGTGTAGAGTGTTGTGTTGTGTAGAGTAGAGTAGAGTGTTGTGTTGTGTAGAGTAGAGTAGAGTAGTGTAGAGTAGAGTAGTGTAGAGTAGAGTTATAACACATATGGCCAGTGTTGTGTTGTGTAGAGTAGTGTAGAGTAGAGTAGAGTAGAGTAGAGTTATAACACATATGGCCAGTGTTGTGTAGAGTAGAGTAGAGTATTTAGAGTAGAACACATACGGCCAGAGTTGTGTTGTGTAGAGTAGAGTTATAACACATAAGGCCAGTGTAGTGCTGTGTTGTGCATCAGTGCGCTGGCCAGGGGGCGCCACTGGGAGGAGGCAGCAGAAACCCATCTCTCCTGCTCTAATTAGCACACAGCAGCACATTGGGAACCACTCCAGGAGATTCACACTGCAGAGGTCTTTTCTTTATTTTGAATTGAACTTTTTTTATTATTATTTTAAGTTCATGTGTTAAATCTTTTGCCAAATTCCTCAGTTTTAAGACATGTTTGCTATCCGCTAGCGCAACCTTGCATGCTGCTCTCTCTGGGAAGCAGAGGTCCTTTCTTTAGTTCTGTCTTCTGTCATGTTTTGAAAGGACTAATTTATTATTTTTTTCAAACTGTTTCTTTTAAAAATATCACATTAATATTCCAAGATGGCCTCTCGGGTGACAGCTGACTGCTTCCTGTTCTGGTTGGCTAGTTAGTTGGTTGCTATTGACCCTGAGGGATCGCTGTGGAAATGTAATTATTTGTTAGCGTGTTCCTATGCCCTTTAGTCTCTCCTCTTCCTTGCTTTTTATTCCCTTTCCACTCGTAACAAGCAGAAAGCACTGCAACACTTTGATCACAGAGGTCTTCATGTTTCGCGTAGCTCGTGTTCCAACAACCCTGCTTGTTCCACTGCCATGTTTTCCTTGATTTCTCTCATTCTCACTTTCACATGCACAATCATGCACGCTCACACACACACACACGCGCTCACGGTCACAGACACAAACACACACACACACACACACACACTCACACACAAACACACACACACTCACACACACACACACACACACACACACACACACACTCACACACAAACACAAACACAAACACAAACACACACACACACACACACATTATACGCACGCACGCACACACTCACTATATGCACGCACGCGCACATGCACTTATACACACATGCACACGCACACAATGTGTTTTCTGTTAGCGTCTGGCTAATTATTCTTGTTGGTTTATTGGACCACTTGCTCTCGCTGTACAAGCTTTTTTATCCAAGGAGCCAAGGAGGGTTTTTTTGCCAAGGAGGTTATGCTTTCGGTCGTGTTGGTTTGTTTGTTTGTCTGAAGTCTGTCTGTGTGTCAGCAGGATTACTCAGAAAGTTATGAACAAATGTTGATTAAATCTTGTTTAGTTGTTGGGGGTGATCCGGATCACCATTGCAGAATAGGACATTACAGTTTTTAACTCCACAACAACAAGACAGAAAGACTTGAAATTAAATCAGAGTGTAGCATGGTCAAATGTTCTATCAAACAGCTTCCTTTGCGGATGTCTGCACTCTCTGAGTGCATTTGTAGTTTATAACATTTATTTATTTATATCATATATTTCTGCTTCTCTTGTGTGTCGCTACAGCCCAGGTCCTGACGACAGAGGATGAGTGCAATGAGATCCACAACTTGCTCTTGCTGTAAAGCTGTTTATAATGTTTATTTATCATATTTATCTTGTGTGTCGCTACAGCCCAGGTCCTGACGACGGAGGATGAGTTCCTAGAGATCCAGTCCATCTCCAGGCAGCGGGCGGGAACGTACGAGTGCACAGCCGTCAACGACGTGGCCACCGACACGCAGACAGTGGAGCTAACTGTGAACTGTAAGACGCTCACACATTACTCATTACATTACACTACATTACATTACAATGTGGCCACCAACACGCAGACAGTGGAGCTCACCGTCAACTGTAATCACATTACACTATATTACATTACAGCAAATTAGACTAGATTAGATTACATTACAGCAGATTACACTATATTACATTACAGTAGATTACGCTGTATTACATTACAGCAGATTACACTACAGCAAATCAGAGTACATTACAATACAATGTGGCCACCGACACCCAGACAGTGGAGCTCACCGTCAACTGTAAGACACTCACATCACATTACTCTATATTACATTACAGTACATTACATTATATTACACTACATTACACTACATTAGATTACACTGCACTACACTACATTATACTACAGTACATTACATTACACTACATTACATTACAATGTGGCCACCGACACCCAGACAGTGGAGCTCACCGTCAACTGTAAGACACTCACACTTCACTACACTACATCACATTACATTACATCACAGTACATTACATTACAATATGTCCATCGACACACAGACAGTGGAGCTCACCATCAACTGTAAGACGCTCACACATTACATTACATCACACCACATTACAGTACATTACAGCACAGTACAGCAAATCAGAGTACATTACATTACAATGTGGCCACCAACACGCAGACAGTGGAGCTCACCGTCAACTGTAATCACATTACACTATATTACATTACACTACAGTACATCACAGTACATTACAATACAATGTGGCCACCGACACACAGACAGTGGAGCTCACCGTCAACTGTAAGACGCTCACACATTAAATTACATTACACTTAATTACATTACAGTACATTACAGCACAGTACAGCAAATCAGAGTACATTACAATACAATGTGGCCACCGACACCCAGACAGTGGAGCTCACCGTCAACTGTAAGACACTCACATCACATTACTCTATATTACATTACAGTACATTACATCACAGTACATTACAATACAATGTGGCCACCGACACACAGACAGTGGAGCTCACCGTCAACTGTAAGACACTCACATCACATTACACTACACTACATTACACTACATTACACTACATTACATTACACTACATTACATTACATTACATTACATTACACTACATTACATTACACTACATTACATTACAATGTGGCCACCGACACCCAGACAGTGGAGCTCACCGTCAACTGTAAGACACTCACATTACTGTACACATTACATCTCATTATACACATTGCATTACTTTACATTGCATTGCATTACATTAAATCACATTACATTACTTTACATTGCATTGCATTACATTAAATCACATTACATTACTTTACATTGCATTGCATTACATTAAATCACATTGCATTGCATTACATTAAATCACATTACATTGCATTATTATATTACATAGAGGACATTGCATTTCATTATTATATTACAATCTCCTCCCGGGGATCAATCAACCCAGACTTTGAACAATAGACAAATAACTAAACAAGCAAAAACATCTGATCCTCTTGTCAAACAGCTGCAATTCATGATCAAAGGTTTCTCACTCCTTCGTGTGTGTGTGTGTGTGTGTGTGTGTGTGTGTGTGTGTGTGTGTGTGTGTGTGTGTGTGTGTGTGTGTGTGTGTGTGTGTGTGTGTGTGTGTGTGTGTGTGCATGTTTGTGTGTGTTTGTGTGTGTGTGTGTGTGTGCTGTCCTGTGTGTGTGTCTAGATCCGCCTTCCCTGTCGGAGGGTGTGGATGTGGGCGTGACCCTGGGCCAGCGTGGCGTCCTGCAGTGCCAAGCGGATGCCGTGCCCGCCGCCGACTTCGAGTGGTACCGTGACGACAGGAGGTACAGCACGACCCTCAAACGACCTTCAGGCCCGAAACACAGCCTGGTCATAGCACATCATAAACATAGTACCCCAAACCAAGGCTGGACTGGCCATCTGGCACAGCGGGCATTTCCCCGTGGGCCCCGCACCCTCGTGGGCCCCTATTTTCAGAAATAAAAAAATAATAATTATTAATTTTTTTACATTTCTGAATATAGGGGCCCACGATGGTGCGGAGCCCACCGATGAGTCAGTTCTGCGCCCCCTAATTATGAGGGGGCCCTTTAAGCCAAAAGTGCCCGGGCCCTATATCTCCCCCAGTCCAGCGCTGCCTCAAACCACCATTACATAGCACATCATAACACTGATTCTTGAGAAAGCGGCTAAAACATGTCTCAGCAATAAACTGCCAATTCTGTTGAAAATAAACTACATTTTCATGAACAAAATGAATCCAGGTAAAGACCCAGGGGTCTGTTACACAAATGTACAGTCGTTTGAAATATTCAAGTGTAATTGTATTACTTTTCATGGCTATAAACCTGCCCACACCCTGTAAAAACAGCTGTCCCAAGGACAGACATCATCATTTCAATTGACTTAAAATGTAAAAATCACTGATATTATTGAATAATATCACCATGATGTGAAAGTCCATATTGAAGTGGTTCTGCAGATATGCACATAGTGCATGTAAAACAATATTTACTACTATTTTCTGATTGCTCAAAGTGTGTCCAGCATATTAGTCACCACCGTCAGATTTTTTTAAAAAGACAATAAAATCAGGTATGCACAAGGTCATTATCATTACTTAGGACCCCTTTTCAAAACTTTAGCTCTACTGCATACCTCACCATCACAGAGGCTCCTGTAAGTTTACTATTTTCTCTTCAATTTGCTAATTTGTTTGGACACTGGTACTGTCCCAACCATAACCTGTCAACACCGTCGGTGGTTTTAATAGTATTATGTTACATTAATGTTAATTATATATACGTTTTCAGAAGCGGCTTGAAGCCCCTAAGAAACAGAGCGAAAACGAAGTGGCTGATGTGAGCAAAAAATGCATAATATGTAAAAGAGTGTTTTTTTGTCTCACACCGTCAGATGTCACCACCGTCAGATTTTGTTTCGCTCATCATCTTGTTCCATATTTTGCTAAATTGTGCTGGTTAATGAAACATTACCAGACATGTTAGTAATAATTGTGACCCAAACTTTTACTCCAGCCTCCACTGAGGTGCATTTGGATTGTTTTTTGTCACAAAACCTGACGGTGGTGACATCTGATGCAGTTCACAAAAAAGCATGTGTTTTACATGTTTTTGACAAGTTTTAAGAATATGCTTCCAATAAGTATCTACAATTATGTTGAATTGTAAAAGTAATTCACTTAAATACAGTGAACATATTTTTTTTACTTCTAATTCTGTCTGACGCTGGTGACAAAACCAAGAAAGAGCCCATTTTATGAAAAATGTGAAACATGGGGAGCTTGGCCAATACATTCACTGCAGAGCCAAGACCTTCATCTATGATAATACTCCTCTATATTTTGGATTTGAACAACTTAAAACCTGTTTATGCCACATTTTCAATAATCTAGGCCTACTTCCTAGAGTATCTAACAAATGAAGAAAAAACACATGCACAAACATACTGTGCACATACAAAAATAAAGTGTTTATGCTAGATGTCATTGACTTGAGAGGGCTATTTATTTTGCTAAATGTAGGTAATAATTAGGTCACTTTCACCACCTTCAGATTACTGTCACCACCGTCAGTTCTTAAGTCACCACCGTAAGAAGGAGTTTTGGACATTTTACAGTTTTTCTCAATTGGTTTTGTACATTTCTCACAACAGAATAATGATTCCCAAAAGTCTTTGTTCAATTGTGACTTCCTGGTGTTACCTGTGCACATGGTCAAATCAGTTTCTTATTGTTCTTGGCATATAGCAAATGCTCTCGTCCACCATGCTACGGCTGTGTACAATTCTCAGTGATTTCGTACATTATCAATTGCTTTTGTCATATCACTTAAAAAAGCTGTCACTGAATGCATGAAACTATCTCAATCTTATCTGATCAATGTAATATAAAACTGAATTTACAAGATTTCCCATCCAATCTAAACAGCATTTCGCTGCAGAAAAGATCCTCAAGAGTGTACTAATCAATTGACAACATGAGCAATTGATTTGACTAGCTTGTCCATACACTATGACACAATGACTAACCATTCTGCTGGTGCTGATATGTTCATTGACACAAAAAACTTGGTTTTGAAAGACAAATAAGGGCTTTGAGCAAGAGACTCGGTTTTGCAGGTCATCCACGGTGTTTTGCCATTTGTTAAAGCTGTTTTGAGACTGAATATTATGTTTTTCAAATTGCGAGAGATATTCGAGAAATGTGCAAAACCAATTGAGAAATACTGTAAATGAATGTGCTTAGAAAATTTTCCTTTGGAGTTGTTAAATTATCAAAGTAATAGCAAATTTAAGCCTACACAAATATTTGTGAAATTACAAAAAATTGTTTGATCTATTTAGGCATTAAGTAAGCATTGTCTGACAGCACATATTTTTAAATTAGAACACATTAAGCAGTATTAAAATAGAATGAAAGTGAATTTTCAACATTTAAAGGCGTATGTGTGAGCCAACAAACACACACAATCGCTTAAAAACTCCAGATACATATGCAACCAAATCAATACACTTTTTATTGCTTTTAATTGTGTCTGACGGTGTTGACAAAAAACAAGGTATGATCCGAGAAAAACCTGATTTCTGAAAAAAAAATCAAAATGAGGAGATTGGCCTTGTGCATTTCTGAAAAGCCAAGACCTTTGTCTACGAGGATATACCATATTATTTTGTAATTCTCTTCGTTTTTTTCTTTCAAGATTACAACCTGTTTTAGCCACTTTCTCAAGAATCAGTGATAAACATAGTACCTCTCGCACCACCCAAAAACACCATTACATTGCTCCCACCATGATTTTCCCTCCTTTATTAAAAATTTAATTATTATTTTTTCACTGTAGCTCACATGACAAAATATTCTGCCCAGGAATGTTCTAGAGTGGGGAATTATAAATGTTCAAAAGCCTTCTGATCTTATGCTATAATGTGTGGTTAGAAAATGGGATGGAGCTGAAAAAGGAAAGAAAGAAGTCAAGTCAAGTCAAGTAGGTTTTATTGTCAATTTCTTTACATGCACTGGTCATACAAAGAATTTGAAATTACATTTCTTGCTTTCCCATACAGACATAGACTAATTAAGGTAAGGACATAGACAGTATAGACATAGACAGTACTTATACATGGACTTAAGACAGTATGGACATAGACAGTGCTCATACAGACATTTAAAGTGCAAGACTGGACAACAGAAGACTTGTAGAGGACATACATTAAGAGGTATTTGTTGTGTTTTTGTGCTTTTCCTAAAAAAAGTCCTTTATAGCGTTCTGACATGGTAATAGTAGCATTTTGAAGAAAATAAATATAAAAAGGTCTGTCAAGTACACCAGCAGCAGTGTGTGTGTGTGTGTGTGTGTGTGTGTGTGTGTGTGTGTGTGTGTGTGTGTGTGTGTGTGTGTGTGTGTGTGTGTGTGTGTGTGTGTGTATGTGTTTAGTGCAGGTAGAAGGTGCGGTGTGCGTCTTGTGTGTGTGTTCGTGTGTCTGTGTGTGTGTGTGTGTGTGTGTGTGTGTGTGTGTGTGTGTGTGTGTGTGTGTGTGTGTGTGTGTGTGTGTGTGTGTCAGTGTGTGTATGTTGGGTTTAGTGCAGAAAGTGCAGTGTGCTTGTGTGTGTGTGTGTGTGTGTGTGTGTGTGTGTGTGTGTGTGTGTGTGTGTGTGTGTGTGTGTGTGTGTGTGTGTGTGTGTGTGTGTGTGTGTGTGTGTGTGTGTGTGTGTGTGTGTGTGTGTGTGCATGTTTTGAGTTAGTGCAGGTTGAAAGTTCAGTCACAAGTATAGTAGTGCAGGTGGAATGTTCAGTCGCAGATATGGTGGTGGGGGATGGGGAGGGGGGGTTGTCAGTGGCCTTGCTGGCTAGAGGCTGACAGTGGGGGGGGGGGGTTGTCAGTGGCCTTGCTGGCTAGAGGCTGACAGTGGAGGGAGAGTGGGTTGAGTGTTCAGCATCTTGATCGCTTGGTGCATTGTGCTGCTCGCCAGCCGGGTGGTACGGGAGCGGAGGCGCCTGTACCTCTTTCCAGAGGGCAGGAGGCTGAACAGTTTGTGTGCAGGGTGGCTTGTGTCTTTGATGATCATCAGTGCTTTCCGGGTGAGGCGTGTGGTGTAAATGTCCTGCAGGGAGGGGAGTGGTACTCCAATGATCTTCTTCGCTGTGTTCACAACACGCTGGAGTGTCTTCCTGTTTTTCTCCGTGCAGCTTCCTCCCCACACTGTGATGCAGTTGGACACGACGCTCTCTATGGTTCCTCTGTAGAATGTTGTCATGATGGAGGGTGTAGCACTTGCCTTCTTTAGTTTGCGCAGGAAGTAGAGACGCTGATGGGCCTTCTTCGCCAGTGATGTAGTGTTGGTGGTCCAAGAGAGGTCGTCGCTGATGTGCACTCCAAGGAACTTGGTGCTGCTCACTCTCTCCACAGCATCGCCGTCGATGGTCAGTGGTGGCAGTTGTTTTTGGACCCTTTGGAAGTTGACAACAATCTCCTTGGTCTTGTTGACATTCAGCAGGAGGTTGTTGTCTTTGCACCATCTGGCCAGCAGGTCTACTTCTTCTCTGTAGTGAGTCTCATCGCCCTTGGTGATGAGGCCCACCAGTGTTGTATCATCCGCAAACTTCACTAGATGGTTAGTGCTGTGGGTCGTTGTGCAGTCGTGTGTCAGCAGCGTGAACAGCAGGGGGCTGAGAACACAGCCTTGCGGAGCCCCCGTGCTCAGGGTCAGGGTGCTCGAGGTGTTGTTCCCTACCCGTACTGCTTGTGGTCTTTGCATCAGGAAGTCCAGCAGCCAGTTGCAGAGGGAGGTGCTGAAACCTAGTTTGTCCAGTTTTCTGATGAGTTGTTGTGGTATTATGGTATTGAATGCTGAACTGAAGTCAATGAACAGCATTCTCACATATGAGTCTTTATTGTCCAAGTGGGTGAGGGCTGGATGGAGGGCAGAGCAAATTGCATCCTCCGTGGATCGCTTGGCTCGGTATGCGAACTGGTAGGGGTCTAGGGTGGGGGGTAGGGTGGCTTTGATGTGTGACAGGACTAGCCGTTCGAAGCACTTCATGATTATGGGCGTCAGTGCTACAGGACGGTAGTCATTGAAGCATGATGGTGATGATTTCTTCGGCACAGGTATGATGGTAGCAGCTTTGAAAAGTGATGGGATGACTGCTTGCTCCAGAGAGATGTTAAAGATGTCTGTGAAGACATCCTTCAGCTCTTCTGCACAATCCTTCAACACTCGGCCTGGTATGTTGTCTGGGCCAGCTGCTTTGCGTGGGTTGATGGTGGCCAGTGTCCTCTTAACACTGGCAGAGGACAGGTAAAGGGGTTGATCATGGGGGGGAGGGGGAGTTTTCTGTGGGTGAGTGTCATTTTGTGCTTCAAAGCGGGCAAAGAAACTATTCAGATCGTTTAGCAGAGAGGTGTTGTTGTCACAGCTTCGTGGTGCAGAAAGAAAGAAAGAAAGAAAGAAAGAAAGAAAGAAAGAAAGAAAGAAAGAAAGAAACACAGAGAAAAACAGATGATTTACAATCTCTTCTCTCTTCTCTTCTTCTCTGCAGAGTATTCACCGGTGTTGAGGGCCTTGAGATTGAAGACAGTGGTCCTCTCTCAACGCTGACTTTCTTCAACGTATCTGAGGCGGACTATGGCAACTACACTTGTGTTGCCGTCAATACTCTCGGTAGCGCTAACACCAGCATGATCCTGTTTGGTGAGAAGCCAGCGCCATATTGGGGCGCACACACATTTCACTTTACTACAGTATGCCAGCTGGGGAGTCTGAAAGGCATCTTGATATCTGCTGCATTGATTTAAATTTAAAGCATTTATAAACCATTTGGTGTAACAATAAAAAACGCTAATATCACTTAATCCTCACTGATGGTTCACATGTCAGGGCAGGCATTTTAATTCTTGTGTTTTTTCTTGTGTTCTTGTTATGATTATTTGCTATTCTGATGAAAAAAGACCTCTATAACAGTGCTTTTCTCAAACATCTTACACTTAATCCGAAAGAGCGACAGAGAGTTTTGCAATGCCTTTGGTCATCATTACCCCTGTTCATGGCTGCTTGGTTTTACATTTGAGTTTGTTTTTGCTTTTGTTGTGTAGAGGTTGTAGAGCCCACTAGCTCAACGCTACTGCAAGGTTGGTAAAGCACGCCGTACTGCAGCATGAGATCATGCACGCCGGACTGGACCGCACCAGAACACCTCATGTCATGTCATGTCAATATGTCATGTCAATATGTCATGTCATGTCAATATGTCATGTCATGTCAATATGTCATGTTGTCTTGAACCGCCTGTTTCTGTTTGTCAGCATGAGAACATGCTTGGTTGCAGGGTTCTAAATTAACTTATTTCATCCCCAGTCAAAATGGCATCAGTAGATGCTGACCTTACTAGCCAAACACACGCTCACTAATGAGTTTAAGTGGTTCGTCTTTCCTACCAGCCAAGCAGTACTTTGACAAACATTTGGCCGGTTGGCTGCTGTTAATTTAGAGCCCTGCTTGGTAGTTTTGAACTGCTCGTTTCTGTATGTCAATGGCTCTGCATGCTCTGATTTAGCCAAGCGACTCCCTTCACCAAGCGGCTCCCTTCACTAACATCTGAATCTGAATGTCAGACACGCAGCCAGAACAATAGATAGCAGGGGGGGCGTTAATGTGATATCTACCCGTGTCACGCCCCCGTGAGCTGGCTAGATTACTTCTCCGCTAACACGACTCGCTTAGATAATTGCACGCCAGCACCTGCCTGGTAGAAATGTGTTCCACCGCCTTCTAAATAAACAAGCGTCACTCCACTCTTTACTCTTTAGTTAATATTGTTGTCTGTTTTTCTCAATTTTGAGATGTTTACAAGTCCAACATTTTATTTCATGATGTTGATAGCCACATGATGTTGAATGCCAATTTAGCTGCTGTGAGAGAGTGACAGGTTAAGTGGGTCGAGGTGACAGTTACTCGTCTCTGTGTGTCGCTGCTCTCCTCCTCATCTGCTCCTCTCTCCTCTCTCTCTTCTCCTCCTCCCTCCTCTCCTCTGTTCTCCTCTCCTCCTCATCTGCTCCTCTCTCCTCTCCTCTCCTGCCTCATGCTGAGATGATTTCATCCTCTCTCCTCTCCTCTCCTCTCCTCTCCTCTCCTCTCCTCTCCTCTCCTCTCCTCTCCTCTCCTCTCCTCTCCTGTCCTCTCCTCTCCCCTCCCCTCCCCTCTCCTCTCCTCTCCTCTCCCCTCCCCTCCCCTCCCCTCCCCTCCCTCTCCTCTCCTCTCCCCTTCCTCTCCTCTCCTCTCCTCTCCCCTCCCCCTCCCCTCCCCTCTCCTCTCCTCTCCTCTCCTCTCCTCTCCTCTCCTCTCTTCTCTTCTCTTCTCTTCTCTTCTCTTCTCTTCTCTCTCTCGTTCTCTTCTCTCTCTCTCTCTCTCCTCTCCTCTCCTCTCCTCTCCTCTCTTCTCTTCTCTTCTCTTCTCTTCTCTTCTCTTCTCTTCTCTTCTCTTCTCTTCTCTTCTCTTCTCTTCTCTTCTCTTCCTCCCTCCTCTTCTCTGTTCTCCTCTCCTCATCTCCTCCTCTCTCCTTTCTCTCTCCTGCCTCATGCTGAGATGATTTCATCTCCGATGTGAATGTTGCCAATTGCTGTTGCTGAGATGACAAATGCTGTTTCATTCTGTGATGATTTTTCATGTTTCTTTTCCCACCCACCTTCCTGCCCACCCATCCTACACACACCCTAAAAACACCCTCCTCCTCTCCTCTCCTCCCCTCCTCTCCTCTCCTCTCCTCTCCTCTCCTCTCCTCTCCTCTCCTCTCCTCTCCTCTCCTCTCCTCTCCTTCCCTCTCCTTCCCTCTCCTCCCCTCCCCTCTCCTCTCCTCTCCTCTGCTCTCCCCTGCTCTCCTCTCCTATCCACTCCCCTGCTCTCTTCTCCTCTCCTCTCCTCTCCTATCCACCCTCCCGCTCACCCACCCTACACACACCCTAAAAACACCCTGCTCTCCTCTCCTCTCCTCTCTCCACCCCCCCCTCCTCTCCTCTCTCCTCTCCCCCACCCCTCCTCTCCTCTCCTCTCCCACCCCTCCTCTCCTCTCCTCTCCACCACCCCCCCACCCCTACTCTCTCCACCACCCCCCCCCTCTCTCCTCTCCTCTCCTCTCCTCTCCTCTCCTCTCCTCTCTCCTCTCCTCTCCTCTCCTCTCCTCTCCTCTCCTCTCCACCCCCCCCTCCTCTCCTCTCCTCTCCACCCCCCCCCCCCCCTCCTCTCTTCACCCCCCCCCTCTCCTCTCCTCTCCTCTCCTCTCCTCTCCTCTCCTCTCTCCTCTCCTCTCCTCTCTTCTCCTCTCTTCTTCTCTTCTCCCCTCTCCTCTCCTCTCCTCTCCTCTCCTCTCCTCTCCTCTCCTCTCTCCTCTCCTCTCTTCTCCTCTCTTCTTCTCTTCTCCCCTCTCCTCTCCTCTCCTCTCCTCTCTTCTCCTCCCCTCTCCTCCTCTCTCCTCCTCCTCCTGTCCTGTGCCCTTCTCTCCTCTCCCCTCCTCTCTCACCCGCTCCTCTCCTCTCCTCTCCTCTCCTCTCTCCTCTCCACCCCCCCTCCTCTCCTCCTCTCCTCTCCTCTCCTCTCCTCTCCTCTCCTCTCCTCCTCCTCCTCCTCCTCCACCCCCTCCTCTCTCCTCTCCTCCTCTCTCCTCTCCTCTCCTCTCCTCTCCTCTCCACCCCCCGTCCTCTCTCCTCATCACTCCCTTGTCTCCTGCACCCCGCACTTCTACCTGCCGGCTTCATTTTGGTTCTTGCATGCGCTTCTCTTCTCCACTGTGTGTAAGTACATGTCTTGATTTACTTGTCTACTGTGTCTATTGTGTTTGCATGTTTGCACAGGATGTGTATATTTGTTTAATAATCATGTTTGTAGTATTGATTTGCTGGGCGCCATCTGCAGTGTGAAAGAGTGCAGGCTTTACAGTATTCGTACCATTGCAAGATCTTCTGAATATGACATGAATGCAGCTATTTAAAATAATTTGGTGGAGGGTTACACACACAGACACAGACACAGACACAGACACAGACACAGACACACACACAGACACACACACACACACACACACACACACACACACACACATACACACACACACACACACACACACACACACACACACACACAGACACATGCACACACACACACACACACACTTCACAGGCCAAACATCCTCTGTGTTTCCCTGTCACAGGGGCCACACAACACATTTGGCCAAGACACACAAGACACACATTCCAAGACACACACACAGACAGACAGACAGACACACACACAGGGCAGAAAGGTTTTTTTTGTTGCTGTGTGCATTCCCCAAAAATATGACCTATTTTTAACATTGCATTAGAATTAACAACCAATTTACGAACATATCTCTTGAGATTCATTAATGACGATGATTTAAATTGTGGGAAGCTGGAGTCAAAATCCTCAGCTCAGGATGTGGATTAATCTTCATAGCGGGAGATATTAACATGACCCCGTGAGAAACCACACCGACACTTCAGACGAAGGAGAGCAGAATTAGAAGTCACTCTGTTACGACATCAAAGAGAAATTTAAACACTGGGCACGGCCCCCTATAGTGCCATTGGGTTAAAACGGCCTCCTATAGTGCCATTGGGGGACGTCTTCAGGTCAAACTGTTCAGTGCAGAGCGCTCATTCTCAGGAGTGTGACAGTGTGACGCCTCTGTTGTCTTAATGGGTAAATAAATAGTGCACAGAGAGCATCAAATGTACTGCCTTAAATGACCATCTTAATGGCAATCATACACAGTGCACCTTCAAATGGCCAGCTTAATGGCACCGCTAAGCACTTGGAGCTAATGTACTTCATTGCTTCAATACACTCAAAGTTTAGGTATTTAGAGAGAAGTATTTCAAACGTTTAATGCTTATTGTCTTCCTTCGTTGTACGTTTTTATTTGTTATAAAAATTGTTTTCTTGTTGTGTTTGCTTTTAGTGGACCAAAGCTCTTTTTACAGAAACAACGCCAACTGTATTAGAGACAGAGCCAACTGTGTTAGAGACAGAGGTTCACACTCTAAACTCTACAGAGGTTCAAACTCTTAACTCTATGACTGAAACCTATACAGTGTCCGAAGGTTTGTGAACAAATGGCTAAAACTGTCACTATCTAAACTAGTAGTTTAAACTCCACCAAACTCATCACTGTAGTACTACTCTGTCACTACTGAACTACTATCGTATCACTCGTAGTTTAAACTCGACCAAATCACTAACTAACTCATTAACTATAGTTTCACTTACATGCTAGACTACAGTACTTGATTAGCAAGCAGTGTACCGTTTGTGTAGTGTATCAGCTCTAGGTTTTTCACACACACACACACACACACACACACACACACACACACACACACACACACACACACACACACACACACACACACACACACACACACACACACACATGCACACAGACTTGAAAAGGTGTGAAGTCACACAACAGTACTGGCTAGACCTGGGTCTCAGCTTCAGTTTGCAACACTGATCGCTGTGTGAAGGAGTCTGAATACTCTTCACCATCACTCACTCAGACTCAACTCCACAGAGCCTGCTGCCGTTAGCCGTCAGGTGTTGATTGTGTGCAGTCTGGTGTGCTGCAATCACAATGAGAAATGGGATCCCCCCACAAGAAACAGTACTGAGAGTTTGACTCCCTATAGCGTTCTCTATTGGACGGAGGGGTGAGGGCTGTCAGTCTAGTAGAGGCTTATCTAGATAGTGTTGTCTAGTTTATGTAGGGGTGAGGGTTCTAGTAGGGGTGAGGGTTCTAGTAGGGGTGAGGGTTCTAGTTTATGTAGGGGTGAGGGTTCTAGTAGGGGTGAGGGTTCTAGTAGGGGTGAGGGTTCTAGTTTATGTAGGGGTGAGGGTTCTAGTTTATGTAGGGGTGAGGGTTCTAGTAGGGGTGAGGGTTCTAGTAGGGGTGAGGGTTCTAGTTTATGTAGGTGTGAGGGTTCTAGTAGGGGTGAGAGTTCTAGTTTATGTAGGGGTGAGGGTTTATGTAGGGGTGAGGGTTCTACTAGGGGTGAGGGTTCTAGTAGGGGTGAGGGTTCTAGTTTATGTAGGGGTGAGGGTTCTAGTTTATGAAGGGGTGAAGGTTCTAGTAGGGGTGAGGGTTCTAGTAGGGGTGAGGGTTCTAGTTTATGTAGGGGTGAGGGTTCTAGTAGGGGTGAGGGTTCTAGTTTATGTAGGGGTGAGGGTTCTAGTTTATGTAGGGGTGAGGGTTCTAGTAGGGGTGAGGGTTCTAGTAGGGGTGAGGGTTCTAGTTTATGTAGGGCTGAGGGTTCTAGTTTATGTAGGGGTGAAGGTTCTAGTAGGGGTGAGGGATCTAGTTTATGTAGGGGTGAGGGTTCTAGTTTATGAAGGGGTGAAGGTTCTAGTAGGGGTGAGGGTTCTAGTAGGGGTGAGGGTTCTAGTAGGGGTGAGGGTTCTAGTTTATGTAGGGGTGAGGGTTCTAGTTTATGTAGGGGTGAGGGTTCTAGTAGGGGTGAGGGTTCTAGTTTATGTACCTTCATTATTTCAGCTCCCATGTCAGGGCATTGAAATGGGAGCATCCGTAGCATAGCAGCAGCCGTAATTGAACTGCTTTTAGCGGGGCGTTTTGATACGTGCCCAAAGAGACAAAATAGCCATTACTGTATCTCTGGCATGTGTTAACAGACTCCCTAAAACTTTCTCACCATGGAGACAGGGCTGATGGGGGGCAGAGGTGTCAGAAGTAAAAAATAAAAGTAAAAAATAGAAACACAGTTTCCTTCCAACACAGGTAACTTATCTGAGTAACCACTAGACTTGTGTACTTGTCTTACGATCAGTTGACTCTGCGCTGGTTGGATCAAGTTTGTGGTGGGTCCTTGTTGGGGTTTTAGTGTTTTTCAGTAACAACACAGTCTATCTACCTCATTAGCTACAATGGAATAAGTGGTGTAAATGATACCGTATGTAATATCATGTGCTAGTGTTGTAGTAGGCTGCTTACAGCACCAATTCACTTGTATTTTTACTTTTGACACTTCTGATAAGGGATGCTGCAATTGCCATGGCGATGGTTGCTAACAGGGATGCTGTGCTGTCTGTGGTTGTTGTGTGTTGGCGTTCCGCAGGTCCTGGAGCAGTGCAGGATGTGAACGCGGCCTGGAGAGCGGAGAGCCAGACGTGGAGCGGCCTCCTCGCCCTGCTGCTCGCCCTCCACTTCCTCCTCCTCAAGTTTTGATGCTAAACGCTAAACGGGTATCTCCCACGGGGCCAGTAATCACACAGTTATCGCGTGTTTTTCTCTAACCCGGATACTGCAGCAGACGCAGTGTAGAGAGATGAGATGAGAGGAGATGAGGTGGATAGATGAGAGGATGGAGAGGGAGAAAGAGGAGAGGGAGGGATAGAGGATGAGGGAGTGAATGAGACATAGCTATTTGGCAACCTGATTTGAAACAGAATTGAAAAAAATGTTATGCAGTAAAATTGTTGTTGAGTTTGACAATGTCCTTGTGTTATGTTCAGTTTTGCCCCCCAGATTGAGCTCTGTACACTTCTGTATCTGTTTGGTATGTAACTAAAATTAAAAAAAAAAACTTGGGTTTTTATTTGTCACCGTGTGTGCACAATGATAACAATTTGGTCAAATGGCAATGAAAGTACATGATTTAAAGGTGCACTGTGTAATATTTTGGAAGTACATGATTTAAAGCAGAGTGTGTAAATTGTCATTGCACAAAACAATGTACTGTACGTTTTAACAATCATTCTAAGATATTTAGAATGTAGAGTGGACTTCGATTGATTGAGATCTACCAATAGGGTTTGTAAATTATTACTCATTAATTTTAATTGTGCTATATGTTTAGCATTGGTTATATTGCCATTTTTGTTGGTTTGTTTAAGTAATTTTATTTTTGTTTTGTTTCTGTTTTTGGTAACTTCTAATGACTGTCAGTTGTCAGTCTGCTGTTGCGACTACAAATTCCTCAATACACTGGACCTCTGGAAACGTCAGTGATAGCATATCATGCATGGATGGACTGAGAGTATCTTGTTGACAGTACATTTAACATGGTGTTTTCTTGTGAATCTATGGCAAGCGACTTCTCTGTTTTCTTTTGATTTTGTTTTGATAGTTGAAAAGGATCTCCTCCTCCTCCACATATTTCTCGTTTTCAGATGTGTGCATTCCTTTTGGAATCGTTTCTTTGAGGTTGTTTGGTTGGTTGGTTGATTTGTATGCATTTACATAGACACCGTTTTCAACAACATAGGAGAATGCTGTTATATTTTTGGACCTAGTCAGACGCAGCGGCAGCATCTTACTACTTTATGTTGTGAACGCAGCGTTCACATGTGTTGAGAGACACCAATCACAGCCACCTGTATATTTCCATCATGGAGAATGAAAAGTAAAACAAAATACAAAATGTTAGGCGGAGGTCAACCTCCATCCCACCCACCCACCGGCCAGCCAACCAAACACACACACACCCACCAACCAATCAAACACACACCCACCAACCAACCAACCAATCAATCATCACCAGACCAACCTGCGGAACAACATGGCCACCACAAATGGGAGCGGCCATGACAGATGATGCGCGTAACCGTAACCGAGGTGTCTACTCAACCGTGTGCCATGTTAGTGTAACGGTTTAGAAGAGGTCAGAGGTCAGTGTGCATACATACATACAGTACATAGAGCATAGTGGACAAGGAGTGAAGCACTCACTAATAATTACTACCCAGTACATTTTACAGTAAGATTTCAACACTTGGAATGTCCAAATGAACAACATGATCTCAAAAATCTGTGTCCAGGAGCACGGATTTTGCCAAAATTCCGTGCTCCTGGATTTCGCGTCCTTAACATCCGTGTCCAGGAGCACAGAATTTTTGGAGATCAGGTTGAAATGAACATTCCCCTTGTTAGTTCTCCTCTCTAGGTGTTGGATTAACACAATCTAATGAGCTGTGTCACCTCAGGGCTTTGGGATCAGGTTAATTAAACCAGGTGCAACTTAATGACCACATGTTTTTGTTTTTTGTTACACTTTACATGGCGTCGGTGTCATATGTATAACATAACAATGTCATAATAGTGTCAAAAGAGTGTCATAATAGTGTCAATCATGTACAAGTGATGAGCATGATATCAATGGCATAAACGTGTTATGGTCATGACAAGTTGACAATGTTAGGGCTGCCTTAACCATAACCGAATGTCACTTCATGACAAAAATGTAATGTTTGACACAATGTCAGTCAGACACATGCATGACTGTTATGACAGTGTTATGTCATCCATGTGACGCTGGCGTCAAGTTAAGTGTTTTCTCTCTGCAGTATCGTAGTGTTGATCCCTCAAGCCTAGCCCAAAGAATTAGAAGTGAATAGATACCTTAATACTGTATAGCACCACTCAGTAGTTCACATGGATGCACATGGTAACATAAGATTAAATGTGTGTTTCAGTTGACCATATTTATATCAGTTTATTGGGTTTTTTTCTGGGAAAAATACATAAAAATAAAACAAAATAAAAATCGTCAAAATAAAACAGTACAGCACATGTCATCTTAACCCAAATGAAACTACATTCTCTAAATATAGGAGATTTTATGATTCATCTCATACCATTATGATGGAGCTCAGAAATTGTTTATGTTTAGGTATTTTTCCTCTGTTTGAGGTTAAGAAATGCATTTTTATACACATGTTACATTTCATCTGGTTAACTGTTGATGCAAAGTATGTTGTTCCCTCACCATCACATATAGATTTTGTAAAGATATTTCAGTACAGTACGAGTGTCAGAGTTCATGCAGAACAAATTGTTGATACATAAAACTATGCTTTACTGAAACCATTTGACTTTCTAAGAGGTGTGTTTTACAACATATAGAATGCCAGTTTGTTAGCTACTTCACTTCAATACCGCCCAGTCCTTCACCACAGCTCCTTAATGCGCATCAGTGGACGGTCTAAACATGCGACTACACACTACTGATATTGCAGTGAGGGGCTCTGTATTGTATTTGGTTTCATCATCTTTCTGATTAGTACAGGCCGTGAATTGGTGACACTTCTTGGCATCACCATGACAAGCATTCACCAACCAGTTAGCGACCCTAAAACAACAACACAGATCAGCATTAGCATTCATCAACCAGCTAGCGACCCTAAAACAACAACACAGATCAGCATTAGCATTCACCAACCAGCTAGCGACCCTAAAACAACAATGCAGATCAGCATTAGCCTTCACCCCACCCCACCTCACCCCACCAGCCCCACCCCACCAACCCTAGAAAAGAACAGCATTCACATCAGAGGGACATGGTGACTGGTCTGTCCGTACTGCCCATCAGAGGGACATGGTGACTGGTCTCCCCAAGGCTGCTTTGCTATTGGAGGACATTAGCTTAATTTGCTGCCACTGACATACACAATGGGCCCTCAGACACATTCATGAAGGTAGATTTGATTTGGTGGTTTGTGAGGAGAACTCTGCCAAACACAGAAGCAGAGCAGAGCTACTGTAGCAGAGCAGAGGTATTGTAGGCAGAGGTGTTTTCAGGGGATTCATCCTTCAGCCAACAAATTCAGAGGCAGGATCATAAATGGAGCAGAGAGAGGGACGCTGTGACTAGCACTCGCCCTGTCTACCCATCTACCCCTGGCACAGTGTGACTAGCACTCGCCCTGTCTACCCATCTACCCCTGGCACAGTGTGACTAGCACTCGCCCTGTCACCCCCTGGCACAGTGTGACTAGCACTCGCCCTGTCACCCCCTGGCACAGTGTGACTAGCACTCGCCCTGTCTACCCCTGGGACACTGTGGCTAGCACTCGCCCTGTCTACCCTTGGGACACTGTGGCTAGCACTCGCCCTGTCTACCCGTCTACCCCTGGCACAGTGTGACTAGCACTCGCCCTGTCACCCCCTGGCACAGTGTGACTAGCACTCACAGCCTCTACCCATCTACCCCTGGCACACTGTGACTAGCACTCACAGCCTCTCCCTGTCTACCCCTGGCACAGTGTGACTAGCACTCACAGCCTCTCCCCATCTACCCTGGATGCTGTGACTAGTGGATGACTCATAGCGGCTCCTGAGACTGTCACCTCAACCCAATCTTTAATCTTGTTTGGGTTAGTGTGCATAGCAACACTTTTTGTGAAAGGGAAGGATATTTAAAGAGAAATATAATGTTGTCAGTAGAGGTGGGAGACCTAGATTCAGAGAGAGATCATGTCTGTGTCATGTACATGGTTTGGTTCCTTCCTGGTGGTTTTCAGGTCGACCAGAACGGAGCTGGTGCCAGTGCCCGCACCAGTTACTTTCAGCACTAAAGTGCTTATCTGTGAACCGCCCGTGTTCATACCGGGCTCTGAACTTTTTCTGCACATGGCTGTGTTACCCGGATAAACTTGCTGACGGCCACGTTTTCGTCACAGTTTGCAGAGAAAAAACGAATATTTTGCAGTTCGCATTGCAGACCAACTTTCCGGTTCGCGAACCCTGAGATCCATGGCGTGAACACGACGGCCGGTTCGCGACTAGGTGCGGGAACGGGCACCGGCACGGGTCTCAGTCAGCCTGAATGCGCCACAGCAACTTGCACTGTCTGTTGTTTTAATTAAAAGTTTGAAAAATCACTGGCTGGTTAACATGCAACACGTACATGGCATGGACTTTCAGACTCTCTCTCTGTCTCTCAAACACACACACACGCACACAGGGGCACGCGCACACACACACACACACATATACATTATTGACACAGACAGACAAGGGGCCATCTTCATTATCATGTTCTCAGTAAAATGCACAGGGTTAATTTACAGTATCAGTAAAATGCACAGTGTTAATTTACAGTGCTTATTCCACACTCCAAGATCAAGGCCGAGTGTTATCTGTAAAGCATTCATTACATTACATTACATTGCACTTAGTTGACACTTTTTTCCAAAAGTGACTTACGGTTATCTACAACATGTTGGTTACAGTCCTTAGAGCAATGTGGGGTTAGGTGCCTTGGTACAGGGTACTGGTTACAGTCCTTAGAGCAATATGGGGTCAGGTGCCTTACTCTCAAGGGCACTTCAGTCATGGATAGAAGTGTAGGGAGAGGTAGGAGTGGGATTCGAACCTGCAACCCTGTGATCTACAGTCCTACTCCCTATCCATTAGACCTGTATTTCCCAAACTTTTTGTCCTGCGTACCCCCTGAGCCTTTTTGTCATACCATGAGTACCCCCTCACTATCTTGTTCTCCATCCCAATGCCACTTATCTCCATACATTTATAATTCCTACATTCTTCTCACATACCCCCTGCAGTGTGTTCGCATACCCCTAGGTTTACACGTACCCCTGGTTGGGAAGCACTGCATTAGACCACGGCTGCCCATTCAAATCAAGTCTTTGGATTAATAGTCTTTCAACACTCAGTTGAGTTTACCAGAGTGTAGTCGGCCCTACTCTCCTACTTGGTCCTACTCTTGTAAGTGTTCAATAAACACAATGTACTCTGCTGCCACCTAGAGGCTCGAGGGTACCAACAGCCTCCTACACCTCTGGTTACCTAGTGAGATCAGGATAGGGATCACACACACACGTGCACACAAACACACACACACACAAACACACACACACACACACACACACACACACACACACACACTCCACGTATTATAAAAGGGAGGCGATGGGCCACCTTCATGATCAAATTAAACGGTTTGATCTTTAAGAGTACGAATAGTGCACCTCCTGCACCTGCGGTTACAGAGCGAGATCCGGAGTCACACACCTCACTTTAGTACTGTCTGCCTTTGCATACATGTATTCTGAAAAGTGAGGACATTTGCATTCCCTGTAATGTAAAATTGTTGTTTCATATTTTTCTTTTTTTCTCTTTGAAAAAACTGTGTGTTCATATTTAAGACTGACAACAATTAAAAAATGTTCTATCTACAGCTCTGTGTGTGATTCATCATAACAAGGTAAAAATGGATGGCATTACATCATCTTAAAGATACTCTTACCCACAGTTTCTTACAATGGAAGACATGCAATAGACGACAGATCGGCAGTTATGAAAAGGGTTAGGAGAAGAAAACATAACCAAGTAAGTGCAGGAAGGAAATAATTGTCCTCTCTTCTCAACTTCTTACTCAGGGCAGGGTGGTGGGGAGCGTTCTTCATTTAGGGAGCCATTTCAAATTCCTCCAAGGGCTGTTAAAGTCCTCCAGGGGCCTTACTATGAACACGAAACAGGATTTCCCCCTACACCTAAAGCGTATATGGAAGGCAGCGACCTTTAAAACAGACTTTGCCTTCTTTAGGTGCCCTGAAATTTAACATATATATAATATTTCTAAGATTCCTTTACAAAACATGTCATATTTCATATGAAGCTGTATAACATTAGAATTATATCGGGGGCCAGATAAGTCCATAGATTCCCCACCCATGTTCTAAATAGGCCTAATAATGAATAATAACTTAGTTTTATAAGGCGCAGTCTTCTCTTCTCACTGCACTGTCATCTCCTCTCAACTACAGCCAGACTTCATATCCTTCCTCTTCTTTCCCTACTTTCTCTCTAAATCACAGTAGCCTAATAATAATAGCATGGTTACGTAATTGAAGGATTTGTTAATTAACACATTGAAAGACACAAGATAACCCCCTTCAAGGCTACATATCTGTTTGTCTTTCTCGGCACGCTCAAAACTCTCCGAAGATATTATAAATACTAACATGACAGTTAATAACCTACTTTCCCCATCACCAAAACATTAATTATCTCAGAAGATTATTTTTGCTACAGCCAGAAAGTGACAGAATGGTGCCTATATAGCATATGAGACACATACTGAAGTATAATCCTGTATATATGCAGTCATCAGATTGCCTACAGCATATGAATTGTTATCCTGTATATATGCAGTCATCAGATTGCCTACAGCATATGAGTTGTGGTAACACTTTACTTTACGGATCGCTAATAAGGTGTTAATTTCATAGAAATTTCTCAGTAATTTCAGTCTAATTTTATGGTAATAACTGCTTGTTATTAGTAATAACAGCAAAATAACCATATGGTTTCCAGTGCAATTACACTATAATTTCTCATTAATAACAGCAAAAATAACCATACAGTTTCCAGTGCAATTATGCTGTAGTTTCTAGTTAATAGTAGGCTAATGGAAACAGCTACTGTGTCATCATAGTAGTTAGGTGGTAGGTATGCCAGTAACTAAACGGTATCAGCCGAAGTAGTTTCATACTAATTAGGCTACATCAGGGCCGTAATGTGCAATATTTCCTCTTCCCATGTTATTGCATAGAAACGACCACCCAAGCATCCTTGTATTATTTCTGCTTAATTAACTTGTAAACAATTGAGTAGTTATATGGAAATAAGATAGAATCAGGGCCGTAAAATGCATTATCACCTATTCCACTCAATTTTATGGAAATTACATATTTTCATGGTCTTAAAATGTCTTATTTCTTATTTCCACTCAATTACTTAGTTATTATCATTTTTAATACAATATAGACTAGCCTACTATGAAGTGATTCAAGTACACAGACAAACACATTGTGTGCAAAACTTTGTTTATTTTTCCAATCATTTATGAGATTCATGTTCACTGATGTGAGGTTGTCAATCTGCCACCATCCAGAGGAAGTCCTGTGAACACAAACAAACAAACAGAGAAGTCAACTGCAAGACCGGTTTCACCACGTTTATTTTTTTATGTTATCAATTCACCATCGCTAAATTTGCTTCTGAAATGCAGTACCATGTTAAATGCACGTTGTAAATCTTCCTCAGACTGACATCGTTGCTGATTTACAAAGGCAAACTCTAGCTAGCACCTAGCTTCAGTCATTGAAAACATGGTGGGCAGAGCTAGCTAGAACTAGTGGTTTCCATTGTAAATGTACCTCTGTAGGCTATGCCATTTCAGCACAAACACGGCTGATAAGACGTGTTTGCAATGTATACAGTTAAATCCTTCAATGCTCAGAGACAAAATGAAAGCAGGTTAAAGCTAGAACTACATTAAAAGTTCGTTGTCAGGAAACTTACCTTGCCTGGCTCTGCTGCACTGAAGTTGAACTAGCTGGCGGTGGCGGCGAGTCCTGTTGTTGCCAGGCAACGAAAGTTTGGTTACTGCAGAACAGAAGCGTCTCAATCAGTATACTTCTGTACTTCAAGCACACTCGTTCTAGTTGTACGCTGCCCGCTCTGCTTGCAGTATGGCTCAGAGACGCTGACGTTGTTTAATTGAGTACACTGACACACAAGGGTGGAGTTTGAGACGTACAACAGAGTGCTTTCGCACGCCGGCAGCAACCAGGGTAACTTTCAAGGTGAGCTCAAATGGTCTTGATGTTGATTTCATCCACATTCAATCGTCGAATTACTTTAGCCTTATGCAAACATGTTTTATGAGTTAGTGTTAGGTTTATGTTTGTTCTGGAAATGAAACGGCATACAGAAGTACCTTTACAATGGAAACCACTAGCTAGCTCTGCCCACCATGTTTTCAATGACTGAAGCTAGGTGCTAGCTAGAGTTTGCCTTTGTAAATCAGCAACGATGTCAGCCTGAGGAAGATATACAACGTGCATTTAACATGGTACTGCATTTCAGAAGCAAATTTAGCGATGGTGAATTGATAACAGAAAAAAATAAACGTGGTGAAACCAGTCTTGCAGTTGACTTCTCTGTTTGTTTGTGTTCACAGGACTTCCTCTGGATGGTGGCAGATTGACAACCTCACATCAGTGAACATGAATCTCATAACTGATTGGAAAAATAAACAAAGTTTTGCACACAATGTGTTTGTCTGTGTACTTGAATCACTTCATAGCAGGCTAGTCTATATTGTATTAAAAATGATAATAACTAAGTAATTGAGTGGAAATAAGAAATAAGACATTTTAAGACCATGAAAATATGTAATTTCCATAAAATTGAGTGGAATAGGTGATAATGCATTTTACGGCCCTGATTCTATCTTATTTCCATATAACTACTCAATTGTTTACAAGTTAATTAAGCAGAAATAATACAAGGATGCTTGGGTGGTCGTTTCTATGCAATAACATAGGAAGAGGAAATATTGCACATTACGGCCCTGATGTAGCCTAATTAGTATGAAACTACTTCGGCTGATACCGTTTAGTTACTGGCATACCTACCACCTAACTACTATGATGACACAGTAGCTGTTTCCATTAGCCTACTATTAACTAGAAACTACAGCATAATTGCACTGGAAACTGTATGGTTATTTTTGCTGTTATTAATGAGAAATTATAGTGTAATTGCACTGGTTATTTTGCTGTTATTACTAATAACAAGCAGTTATTACCATAAAATTAGACTGAAATTACTGAGAAATTTCTATGAAATTAACACCTTATTAGCGATCCGTAAAGTAAAGTGTTACCTGAATGGTAATCCTGTATATATGTGGTCATCAGATTGCCCCACAGCATATGAGTTGTTATCCTGTATATATGCAGTCATCAGATTGCCTACAGCATATGAGTTGTTATCCTGTATATATGCAGTCATCAGATTGCCTACAGCATATGAGTTGTTATCCTGTATATATGCAGTCATCAGATTGCCTACAGCATATGAGTTGTTATCCTGTATATATGCAGTCATCAGATTGCCCCACAGCATATGAGTTGTTATCCTGTATATATGCAGTCATCAGATTGCCTACAGCATATGAATTGTTATCCTGTATATATACAGTCATCAGATTGCCTACAGCATATGAATTGTTATCCTGTATATATGTGGTCATCAGATTGCCTACAGCATATTAATTGTTATCCTGTATATATGCAGTCATCAGATTGCCTACAGCATATGAGTTGTTATCCTGTATATATATGTGGTCATCAGATTGCCTACAGCATATGAGTTGTTATCCTGTATATATATGGTCATCAGATTGCCTACAGCATATGAATTATAATCCTGTATATATATGGTCATCAGATTGCACTACAGCATATGAGTTGTTATCCTGTATATATGCAGTCATCAGATTGCCCCACAGCATATGAGTTGTTATCCTGTATATATGCAGTCATCAGATTGCCCTCACTCAGGGCTTCCCAAACTTCACCAAGATAAGGCTCCCCTTCCTCAACCACTATGCATTACTCATATAATAACATAAATATTACATTACTCATATAATAATATAAATATTACATTACTCATATAATAATGGGCAGTCATGGATGAACGGTTAGGGCGTCAGACTTGCATCCCAGAGGTTGCCGGTTCGACTCCTGACCCGCCAGGTTGGTGGGGGGAGTAATCAACCAGCGCTCTCCCCCATCCTCCTCCATGACTGAGGTACCCTGAGCATGGTACCGTCCCACCGCACTGCTCCCCATGGGGCGCCACTGAGGGCTGCCCCCTTGCACGGGTGAGGCATAAAATGCAATTTCGTTGTGTGCAGTGTGCAGTGTTCACTTGTGTGCTGTGGAGTGCTGTGTCACAATGACAATGGGAGTTGGAGTTTCCCAATGGGCTTTCACTTTCTTTCATAATATAAATATTACATTACTCATATAATAATATAAATATTACATTATTCATATAATAATATAAACATTACATTACTCATATAATAATATAAACATTACATTACTCATATAATAATATAAATATTACATTACTCATATAATAATATAAATATTACATTATTCATATAATAATATAAATATTACATTACTCATATAATAATATAAACATTATATTACTCATATAATAATATAAACATTACATTACTCATATAATAATATAAATATTACATTACTCATTTTGTTTTGATATACTTTTTATTCCAATCATGCTCTATGTTCGTGTGTCAGGGCCCCATTCAGATGCATCACTGATACATATCTATTTAGTCCAATTGGGATATATATATATATATATATATATTTAAAAATAGTAGTGATCATATTTTGTTTCTTAAGCATTCCTTTGTGTGTGTGTGTGTGTGTGTGTGTGTGTGTGTGTGTGTGTGTGTGTGTGTGTGTGTGTGTGTGTGTGTGTGTGTGTGTGTGTGTGTGTGTGTGTGTGTGTGTGTGACAGAGGCAGAATGACAACCAATCCGGGTCAATGCTTTCCTCCAGTGCCAGGGACAGAACAAGGTCTTTGTCCTCTCGTCTTCCATGTTCATCAAGGGAATGTCTTGGGAAACAGTCATGAATGCTCCATGCAAGGGAATGTCTTGGGAAACAGTCATGAATGCTCCATGCAAGGGAATGTCTTGGGAAACAGTCATGAATGCTCCATGCAAGGGAATGTCTTGGGAAACAGTCATGAATGCTCCATGCAAGGGAATGTCTTGGGAAACAGTCATGAATGCTCCATGCAAGGGAATGTCTTGGGAAACAGTCATGAATGCTCCATGCAAGGGAATGTCTTGGGAAACAGTCATGAATGCTCCATGCAAGGGAATGTCTTGGGAAACAGTCATGAATGCTCCATGCAAGGGAATGTCTTGGGAAACAGTCATGAATGCTCCATGCAAGGGAATGTCTTGGGAAACAGTCATGAATGCTCCATGCAAGGGAATGTCTTGGGAAACAGTCATGAATGCTCCATGCAAGGGAATGTCTTGGGAAACAGTCATGAATGCTCCATGCAAGGGAATGTCTTGGGAAACAGTCATGAATGCTCCATGCAAGGGAATGTCTTGGGAAACAGTCATGAATGCTCCATGCAAGGGAATGTCTTGGGAAACAGTCATGAATGCTCCATGCAAGGGAATGTCTTGGGAAACAGTCATGAATGCTCCATGCAAGGGAATGTCTTGGGAAACAGTCATGAATGCTCCATGCAAGGGAATGTCTTGGGAAACAGTCATGAATGCTCCATGCAAGGGAATGTCTTGGGAAACAGTCATGAATGCTCCATGCAAGGGAATGTCTTGGGAAACAGTCATGAATGCTCCATGCAAGGGAATGTCTTGGGAAACAGTCATGAATGCTCCATGCAAGGGAATGTCTTGGGAAACAGTCATGAATGCTCCATGCAAGGGAATGTCTTGGGAAACAGTCATGAATGCTCCATGCAAGGGAATGTCTTGGGAAACAGTCATGAATGCTCCATGCAAGGGAATGTCTTGGGAAACAGTCATGAATGCTCCATGCAAGGGAATGTCTTGGGAAACAGTCATGAATGCTCCATGCAAGGGAATGTCTTGGGAAACAGTCATGAATGCTCCATGCAAGGGAATGTCTTGGGAAACAGTCATGAATGCTCCATGCAAGGGAATGTCTTGGGAAACAGTCATGAATGCTCCATGCAAGGGAATGTCTTGGGAAACAGTCATGAATGCTCCATGCAAGGGAATGTCTTGGGAAACAGTCATGAATGCTCCATGCAAGGGAATGTCTTGGGAAACAGTCATGAATGCTCCATGCAAGGGAATGTCTTGGGAAACAGTCATGAATGCTCCATGCAAGGGAATGTCTTGGGAAACAGTCATGAATGCTCCATGCAAGGGAATGTCTTGGGAAACAGTCATGAATGCTCCATGCAAGGGAATGTCTTGGGAAACAGTCATGAATGCTCCATGCAAGGGAATGTCTTGGGAAACAGTCATGAATGCTCCATGCAAGGGAATGTCTTGGGAAACAGTCATGAATGCTCCATGCAAGGGAATGTCTTGGGAAACAGTCATGAATGCTCCATGCAAGGGAATGTCTTGGGAAACAGTCATGAATGCTCCATGCAAGGGAATGTCTTGGGAAACAGTCATGAATGCTCCATGCAAGGGAATGTCTTGGGAAACAGTCATGAATGCTCCATGCAAGGGAATGTCTTGGGAAACAGTCATGAATGCTCCATGCAAGGGAATGTCTTGGGAAACAGTCATGAATGCTCCATGCAAGGGAATGTCTTGGGAAACAGTCATGAATGCTCCATGCAAGGGAATGTCTTGGGAAACAGTCATGAATGCTCCATGCAACGTGTATAACAGCTGCTATGAATGTGTGTGGCACGTCAGGTAAAGAATCAAGACTACTTTCCTCCAGCAGTGGTTGCTAAGAAACATATTTCTTAATTTCTTCATTTGTACAGAGTTACATCAGAGTTGAACAGAGGGAGCCATCTGGGCCTAAATTAAGGGTCCACATGTCTCACATAATTAAAGCTTCTCCTGTAGATCAAATAAAGGATTTCATTTTGTTCTCTTATTATCTGTGTACCTCCCTTCTGCCATCTGCAGTGGTACTGAGACACAGACAGACTGGATGACTATGTGAACTGCAAAGATTATGTAAATGTTTGAATCAAACCTGTAAAAGGAGTAGTCTGACACAACATAAATACTGTGACTGAAGTTATTGACCTAAGTCAATTACCAGTTATTTGGGGTGCTGTTTCATGTCTATTTTCATGGAGGATGGGGTCTCACACAGAGACTAAGTCATTATAGGAATAACTACCCACCCTGCCGCTGTCCAGGAGTGTCCACATTCTATCCTGTATCAGCAAACTGGCTGAACCATCTAATGGAGTTACTGCATTTCACATTCATACAATACTAAGTTGCATGTGGCTTCAAATGGCCTCCTGGAATGCTGACAAAGGGCATCAATTCCACAAACATCAATGTGTAATTAGTACGTTATGTTGGTATGTTGCTGATCCCGGGGTTCATTTCACAGGTGTATTTGGGTTCATTTCACAGGTGTATTTGGGTTCATTTCACAGGTGTATTTGCGTTCATTTCACAGGTGTATTTCTCAAACACACTCCTGGGGTTAGCACAATCTTTGCAGAAGTGAAAATAACAAGATGATGTGTGAAGTCTTGGAAGAGGAGAGAGAGGTTGCTTTGAATTGCAGGCAATGTTGCTGTTGAAAAGCCGGAGGTGTGAAGTCTTGGAGGTAGAAGTTGCTGCTGCTTACGCCAGCCAGTGGGGACTGGATGCATTTTGTAGTTCTTTATCGGCCGGTTGGGGACTGGATGTATTTTGTAGTTCTTTATCGGCCGGTGGGGACTGGATGTATTTTGTAGTTCTTTATCGGCCAGTGGGGACTGGATGCATTTTGTAGTTCTTTATCGGCCGGTTGGGGACTGGATGTATTTTGTAGTTCTTTATCGGCCGGTGGGGACTGGATGTATTTTGTAGTTCTTTATCGGCCAGTGGGGACTGGATGTATTTTATTCTTTATCGGCCGGTTGGGGACTGGATGTATTTTATTCTTTATCGGCCGGTTGGGGACTGGATGTATTTAGTTCTTTATCGGCCGGTTGGGGACTGGATGTATTTAGTTCTTTATCGGCCGGTTGGGGACTGGATGTATTTTGTAGTTCTTTATCGGCCAGTGGGGACTGGATGTATTTTGTAGTTCTTTATCGGCCAGTGGGGACTGGATGTATTTTATTCTTTATCGGCCGGTTGGGGACTGGATGTATTTTATTCTTTATCGGCCGGTTGTATCACTGTGGTCTAAAGGGCCCTAGAGCCGCACAGGTTAGTCAGATTAAAGTACAGAGATTGCAATCATCATACCGTGTGTGTGGGGGCCTGTGTGTGTGTCTGTGTGTCTGTCTGTGTGTGTGTGTGCGTGCGTGTGTGCGTGCGTGCGTGCGTGCGTGCGTGTGTGTGTGGGCCTGGGTGTGTGCGCGTGTGCGTGTGTCGGTGTGTGTGTGTGTGTGCGTGTGTCGGTGTGTGTTTAAAAAAGTTGATTTCCTTCAGGGTTGCTATCTCATCTTCGGTGTTCTGGGTCAGACAGTGTGAAAATATATTCATAGAGAACACACACACACACACACACACACACACACACACACACACACACACACACACACACACACATACACACACCAGCTGGAGAGATGAGACACTACACTATGTTACAATAAATAACTCCCCATTCCCACTGCTGTTATTCTGTATTTATTATCAGTTTTATGCAGCTAAAGAGTCCCTATGACATAGTCATAGCATTTAGGCTCCGTACTCCACCCTCATAGTCCAGCTGGGATATAGGCTCCGTACTCCACCCTCATAGTCCAGCTGGGATATAGGCTCCGTACTGCACCCTCATAGTCCAGCTGGGATATAGGCTCCGTACTCCACCCTCATAGTCCAGCTGGGATATAGGCTCCACCCTCATAGTCCAGATGGGATATAGGCTCCATACTCCACCCTCATAGTCCAGATGGGATATAGGCCAGAGACGGTCTTATACGAGACGAATCACTCATGAAACCTTCCATAGGAATGAACGAGAGCATTTGGCTACGCGAATATGGCGTTTGCCGGCGTCACTCCCACCTGTCCGGTAACGAGAACCAATTGCTTGCTGAGCTGCGCTGTCACTTATCCAATCGTCTCGACGCCTCGACGCAAGTGCAAACGTAAACCTTTACGACTGCTCGTACCTAATCGGTTTGTTTGCTGGCGGCCATGTGGTTTGTTTGCCGTCCGTGGAAACTTAATTGTGAATTGGGCAGAGAGCGCAACTCGACCATTAATCACCTTTCTGCGCCCATCCAAAATGCAGGTGCAAGACAAAGGGACATAGCCTACACGGAAACAAAACCGTCCGTGTGCATACATGTGCACACCCGTTGTGGTTTTTCTTATGGTTAAAACAAATAAGTAAGAAAAAGCAAAACGGGGGCAAGTCTGCAAGACATTCAACTTTGATCAGTTTAGCTTTTTTTCTTATATTTTTCACCGTTGGTCATAGCTATTATCAGTTTAGGCAACAACATGATATCACAGTTTAAAACACCAATTTTGAGGCAGGCTAGCCTACATCATTAATTTATTCAATAGCCTATTTTTTTTATTACTGATGAGCAGGGACGACCATTGTGCTTACTGCTTTGGCTATCAGAAAATAAATCCAGTGTCTTTTCTGTACATGACCGGAGAATGGATGCCCGTTTGACAGCCGGCCGGAAGAGGTGAAGTCCACGCAACTTGCTCCCACCTGCCGCAAAACAGAACGTTGTCGTGGAATGTGGCGCATGCGCAGATCAAAAATAGCATAAAGAAAAACGCTGTTTTAAAGTGTTACTTTCATGTTTCGGTCATTCTAAGACTGCCATTAAACCCAGTTTTTCATTGTGATTCCAACCATATGAGTTGTGTATCGCTGTGTTGTCCCACTGTCACTCAACATTATTTCCCCCATTCATTCTTATATACCCCATCACTGACTAATCTCAAATAGTCAGTTTGAGGCGTAGCCAAGATGGCCGCCGAGTGATGGGACTTATGGGAACAGACTTTGTAGAGGCTCCGTACTCCACCCTCATAGTCCAGATGGGATATAGGCTCCGTACTGCACCCTCATAGTCCAGCTGGGATATAGGCTCCACCCTCATAGTCCAGCTGGGATATAGGCTCCACCCTCATAGTCCAGATGGGATATAGACTCCGTACTCCGCCCTCATAGTCCAGATGGGATATAGATGTACTCATCCTCATAGTCCAGCAGGGATATAGGCTCCGTACTCCACCCTCATAGTCCAGCTGGGATATAGGCTCTGTACTCCACTCAATCTTATGAACAGTATCAGTCCCACACACAACGCTGTGGCCTTGGCTTGTAGGCATGATTGATGTTCAGGCACTAAACCTTTCTGTGGCACTACTCTGCTTTTGTCTTCTTATCTTGACACGTAATGTAAACGTGAAACTAAGTAGGGCAGGAGCTGCATTCAGATAGTAGTTTGGTCAGTGTCAGTTTGTAGTGTTCACTTGTGTGCTGTGCCCAATGACAATGGGAGTTGGAGTTTCCTTGTTGGGCTTTCACCATCCTGTCAACTCATGAGAATCACAGTAGTAATTACTAAGAGAAAAATGGAGGTGGCCGATCACAGTCTGACTAACAGGTAGCCCAGAGAAGAGGAGGCCGGGGGTTAGAAGAGCAGAAGAGGAGGTGGCCAATTACAGAAGAGGAGGCCGGGGGTTAGAAGGGCAGAAGAGGAGGTGGCCAATCACAGAAGAGGAGGACGGGGGTTAACATACCTCAAGAGCCGAGGGGGAGCTGGGTGGGATGCAGTGGCATCGGGGATCAAACTCTGTAATTGATTTAAACAGGCGTGGAGGGCCGATGCTATCACTAGTGGGGATTCTGTTCAGGGGATCTCTGTCTCTCTCTCTCTCTCTCTCATTATTCTTGTTGTTTTTTTTTGTTTCTCGTGGTGTGGTGCATCAGTTTCAACCTGAGGCAGACTCATGAGATCTCCCCATCCAAAGCTAAGTCTTTAAATCAAGATTCTGTGAAGCCGACACCTTTGAGACTCAAAATGAACTCATTTCATTTGCTGATTTCAGTAGATGCTACTAAATATCATCCTGTTATTTACAGTACATGAAGCTGCTGTCATATCTGTTGTTTCTTTTCAGGTATTTACTTTGTAAATATAAAGTATAAAACACCATTCACAGGCCTTTACTACCCTCCTATTAATGGTATTATGTAGGGCTGTAACGATACACTCAACTCACGACTCGGTCCGTATCACGATTTCAACGATGGTTGTCGAGAGCAGATAGTGTGTATGAGAATGGAATACAGTATTGCTTTCTTCCACCACACACACACACACACACACACACGCACACACACACACACACACACACACACACACACACACACACACACACACACACACACAGTTTTTATGTGCCAAAGGCTTTCTACGTGCTCTCTACATGCTCTCCCTCTCTCCCTCTCCCTCTCTCCCTCTCTCTCTCCCTGTGGGACCCAGGTGTATCTAACCCCTCTCTCTCTCTCTATCCCTGTCTCTCTCTCTCTCTCTCTCTCTCTCTCTCTCTCTCTATCTCTATCTCTCTCTATCTATCTACAGTATCTATCTATCTATCTCTGTCTGTCTCTCTCTCTCTCTCTCTCTCTCTCTCTCTCTCTCTCTCTCCCTCTCTCTCTCTCTCTCTCTCTCTTTCTCTTTCTCTCTCTCTCTCTCTCTCTCTCTCTCTCTCTCTCTCAAATTCAAATTCAAATTCAAATTCAAAGGTTGCTTTATTGGCATTACTCAACACAGGTGTTGCCAAAGCTGACATACAATAAAAATCATAAGAAATAATAATAATAATTAAAGAGGAAAAAAACAAAAACAAACAACCATATAGAACAAGGGAGATAAAAAAAAAAAAACTTAAGATATTTCCAGGGAACTCATTTGTTAGTCTTGAATGGAGTTTTCCCTTTCAGAATGGCAGGCTTGAATATATTGCCCCGCTAGTTCAGTGCAAGCATGAATTTCACCCAGGAGGAATTCCAGTTTTTTTTCAGTTTTTAGAAATCCAGGACAGGCTTTTTCAAATTTTGTAAAATAAGACAGTCTTATGTCCTTATATTTTTCGCATTCTAAAAGAAAATGGGCTTCATTTTCTATTTCTTTAGTGTTGCAATGTTTACATATGCGAAATTCCCTTGCAAGCCATGTTTGTCGATGTCTTCCTTTTTCAATTTGGAGTGTGTGGTCACTTAACCTGTATTTGGACAATAATTTTCTTTGTTTGCTGTTTGTAATATTTGTCAAATATGGGGCCAATTCGTAATTGTGTCTGATAGTTTTATAACAATTTAGTTTACTGATGTGACTCATCTTAATTTCCCAAATATTGAGATAATGTAGCTTGACATTTTTCTCGACTTCTTTTGCTTTTGTTATTATGTTTTTGTAGTATTCGTTCAAATTGTATCTTTTTACCAGAAAGTACAGGGGGTCACTCTGAGGGTGTTCACCTCTCAACTGGGCAGCAATGTGGTGATACCTCTCCGGGTCGCTGTTCTGCAGGTGGTGCCAGAATTTTGTCCCTCTTTTATTTATATCAGCCAGGAGGGGGTAACGTCCCATTTCAGCCCTGCAGCCAAGGTTGGGGCTACCTCTATGTACGTTTAGGATGTTTTTACAGAATTCTAGGTGCAGCACCTCAGTTGGGCTTTTGTCCCATGCATCCCAATTGTCCTTGTACTTGGCGCCCCAAATCTCACTCCCATATAGGAGGATGGGTTTTATGAGAGAATCAAATATCTTTATCCAGGTTTTTATTGAGGGGTTGTATTTATATAATGATTTCCGTAGCATGTAGTATGTTCTTCTGGCTTTTTCAGTTAAATCGTGTATAGTAAGATCTAGTTTTCCTAAGGAATTGAAAGTTATTCCTAAGTAATTTATTTTTTTCACTTGCTCAATTGGCTGGCCTGATATGCTAAATTTGTATTCATTTGTTTTTTTTTTTGTACGTTTGAATATCATTATTTTTGTTTTTAACATATTAATCGGAAGGGCCCATGTCTCGCTGTACTCCTCCAGAATTGATAGGCTTTTCTGAAGTCCCTCTGCCGATGGTGATAAGAGCAGTAGATCGTCTGCATAAAGTAGACACTTGATATCTTTGCCTAAAAGATTTAAAGCAGGTGAAGTTGATGATTGGATATTTGTGGCTAATTGGTTGATAAAAATGTTGAAGAGGGTTGGGCTTAAACAACAACCTTGCCGTACCCCTTTTGTTTGGTCAAATAGGTCTGTTAATTTGTTGTTTATTTTAATACCACATCTATTGTTTTCGTACATATTTTTTACGACGTCGTACGTTTTTCCTCCAATTCCACTTTCGATTAATTTAATCAGTAATCCCTCGTGCCACACAGAGTCGTATGCTTTACTGAAGTCAATAAAACAACCAAAGACTTTTCCGTTTTTAATTTTATTCACATGCTCATCAATCAGTGTATGTAGTGTGTATATGTGGTCTGTTGTTCTACTGTTTTTCATGAAGCCAATTTGGGAGGGGTGTAGGGTGTTATGTTTTTGTATGAAATCTGTGATGCGATTGTTGACTATTCCACAAAATAATTTTGACAAATTGCTTCCCTGTGATATACCGCGGTAATTATTAGGGTTATTTTTATCTCCCTTTTTAAATATTGGGGTAATAGAACTTACTTTCCACTGGTCTGGGAAGTGACCAGTGTTTAGAATTAAATTAAACAATTTAAGGATGGCTTCTTTAATCAGTGGTGTGCAATTTTTCAACATCTCGTTGTAAATACCGTCTATTCCACATGCCTTATTGTTCTTTAAGGATCTAATCTTAGTGTTTAATTCATATAATGTTATAGCTGAGTCTAATTCATTTAATTGATCCTTTTTAGTTTGTTCTAGGAACTTTAGATGAGAGATTAATTTTGTTTGCGTTGGATTGAGTTCTTTTTTTCTGTATAGCTTCTCAAAATGGTCATACCATGTCTTCCCATCAACAACTGGAATAGCCTCAGGCCTGTCTTGTTTTGCATTCAGTTTTTTCCATAGATCCCAAAATTGTTGTTGGTCTAATGCTTCATCTATTTCTTTCAATTGGTTGTGAATGTGGTCTGTTTTTTTCCGTCTCAGTAGAGATTTATAAACATGTAAAGTATTCTGATATTCTGTACGGGCTAATTGGTTAGCAGGTTCTCTGTGTTTTTTATTTGAGAGCATCTTGAGTTTTTTCCTCAGTATTTTGCAGTCTTTATCAAACCATTTATTTCTGATTATGAACTTCTTGTCCTTGTTCTTCACTTTACCGGATCTTTTTAAAGATCTCTCAGCTGCTATAGAAAATATTTTTGTTATTTGTTCGGCAGCTAAGTTGATACCTTGTTTATTGTTACAGAATTTAGTAAATTTGAAAGTGTAGGCCAGATTTTCTATTGTTGTTGAACCTAATTGGAATTTGTAAAGTTCCTGACAGTCCTTATGCCATTTAAATTTAACTGGGAAAGGGTGCAATGGTGTTGTGCAATGGTGATCTGTTCTTTCTTCTCTCTCTCTCTCTGCGGGATCCAGGTGTATCTAACCTCTGGACCCATCGCCCCTACTACTCAGCAGATAAACAGATGAATACATGATGAATACATGATGAATACATGATGAATACCTGATGAATACATGATGAATACATGATGAATACCTGATGAATACATGATGAATACATGATGAATACCTGATAAATACATGATGAATACCTGATGAATACCTGATGAATACATGATGAATACATGCCAATGAATTGCTTTGGTGGCTGCTTTTACAACAATCAAATATGACGCCATTGTTTACCCTCATTTTTTTTCATGCTGTGTGTTTGTGTTTGTGTGATCCATTCACAACCTGTTGCGATAATTATGCACCAGAGGAGAGGTCAGGCCAAACACACACATTTTTCTGGGCTTAATGTGATTAATTTGCAGATTGGCCATTTATGTGGCCAATATGTGGTGATGAGCATAATCCCTGTTTGTCCACTATGAAATACACTCACCGGCCACTTCATTAGGAACACCTCTCTAGTGCTGGGTTGGACCCACTTTATTAGGAACACCTCTCTAGTGCTGAGTTGGACCCACTTCATTAGGAACACCTCTCTAGTGCTGGGTTGGACCCACTTCATTAGGAACACCTCTCTAGTGCTGGGTTGGACCCACTTTATTAGGTACACCTCTCTAGTGCTGGGTTGTGTCCCCTTTATTAGGTACACCTCTCTAGTGCTCGGTTGGGCCCCCTTTGCCTTCAGAACTGCATGAACTGTCTGCAACAATACTCGGGTAGGCTGTGGCATTCCAACAAAGATACATTGGTACTAATTGGTTCAAATTGTGCTAAGAAAATATCCTTATGTCATTATATCCCCAGCCTGAAACGTTATTGTAAGGCAGGGTTGACCGATGTTTTCATGCTGTTGATGCCAAATTCTGAGCATTCCACCTGAGTGTTGCAGTAGATATCAAGACTTATCAGACCAGGGAACCTTTTGCTGATCTTCTAGTGTCATTTATGGTGAGCCTGGCCAGATAGTTGCCTCATTTTCCTGTTCTTAGCTGACAGGAGTGGCACCAAATGTGGTTTTCTGCTGCTATAGCCCATTTGCCTGAAGATTTGATGAGCAGTGTAATAGGGGATTCTCGTATGCACACCTTGGTTATAATGAGTGGTTATTTTACTTAATGTTGCCTTTGTATCAGCTCCAACCAGTCTGGCCATTCTCCTCTGACCCCTGCCATCAACAAGACATTTTTGCCCACAGAATCGCTGTTCACCGTATTTTTTTTTCTTTTTCATACCTTTCTTTGTAAACACTAGAGATGGCTATGTGTGAATATCCCAGTAGATCAGTCTTTTCTGAAATATTCAAATTATGCCTTTCGGCACCAACAGGCATGCCATGTTCAAAGTCATTTAAAAAGCCTCTATTCCCCATTACAATGCTCAGTTTCAACTGCATGAGATCATCTGGACCATGTCTACATGCACAAATGCATAGAGTTCCCACCATGTTATTGGCTGATCAGAAAATTGCCACAATGAAAACTTGTAACAGGTGTTCCCAGGGCCGGATCAAGATGGTGTGGGGCCCCTAAGCTACAGGTTGCTGTGGGGGCCCCCAGAGGGCAGATTTCATGACAAATTTACCTAGAAAGTGTCATAATTTCAAGAGAGGAATTAAGAATAACATGAGCACTGTACTCAACATGACTGATGAATAGTTCAATATTGCACCTTCTCACAGTTCTGAATTATTTTCATTTTTGGTCGATCAGGGCCCCCTGGCAGGTGGGGGCCCTAGGCTGCAGCAATATATAGCCTGTGCATTAATCCGGCCCTGGGTGTTCTAATGAAGTGGCCGGTGAGTGTATAATTGCACTTATTTGCAAGCATTGTCCATTGTGAGGGTAATCAATGTTGCAGAGATAATTAATTGGCTCGATAACATGAGGATGTTTCAGGTTAATGGTTACACCTATACATTTGCCCTTATCCCTAACTTTGATTTGCTCTTTAGCGTTCCAAAACCACTGGTTCTCAAACTGGAGGTCAAGACCCCTGTGGCGGGTCGCAGGCCAGAGGTGCTGAAGGCGGGTTGCGGACAAAAGGGAAATTGCATAAAAATGGGAAATCTATAGTATAGGTTAACAGTTAGCAGATAACATAATTCCATATTATGGAATATACCATTTGGTTAGTAAGATAATGTACTTGTAGGCCTATGTATTTGCCTAAGCATTTTTTGTCCATTAATCATGCTCAATTTTACAGTAATAGTTTGTCTGCTAATATTGCTAGAAATTCATTGCTAGGCTAAGACTATGGTGGGTGGGGGCTCGAAAGTCGGTCCAAAGAGGGTTCCTGCGGAAAACGTTTGGGAACCGCTGCCTTAAACACTTTATTGTGACATAAGAGATAAAGGAATGACTTATGACTTTATTTCAAAGAGGTGGAAATGTAGCATGTTATGGGGATAATAGAAAAGTCAGCACTCCAAGTCACTGTTTGAAGTTCATTGCCCGTCACACATTTTTGCCTTAACCTTCCTCAATGTTGGGCAACTTTTGTTTGGATTAGCACCCAATTACATTTACTATTATAGACTTATATACTGTAACTTTTATTTATAACAGCCTTTTTTGGTAAATTGACTTATAGGAGCATTTAACCATTGGTCGAGGTGAAGTAGATCTTTTTGTTGATTTAAGTACTCCCTCACCTTTGATCCTAAGAGTCCGATTAGAACAATGAGATTTATTTGGAAGATCTGGTGGATTCGCAGCTTCTCTACAAGTTATAATGAAAGCTAAAGTTTGAAAGCCACATTGACAGTTGAAAGCAAAAGCTACAGTAAAACTTTAAAGTAAGAATGTATTTAAGTTTGAACCCATTTTAGATGTACCCTTGCACTGGACACTGGAGTTTGAAGTTTGTTTTTGCCCTTTAACTGTAAGCAACCTCGCAATACAATATATAGTCTGACCAACCTGCCCCATGTGGACACAGTAATCTTCTTTTCATTGGATATTTCGTGTGCTTGCCTGTGTTCTCTTTGGTCATGGAGCTGATGTACTTCCTCAAACAGTACCAGCTGTGTGTTTGCTTTCGTGGAATAACTGTTGTCCTAGAACATTCCAATATGGCTCAGTGTTGTTTTTTTTCTCCGAGGAGATGCGAAGATAAATGTAAAAAAACAGGATTTTAAAGTTGGTTGAGGATGGGTGGGGTGGGGGGGACTATTTCTTCGTGACGAGCTGATGATGATGTGTCACTATGGCAATGGGAGCAGTGGTGCAGTCGTTTACAGCAGACATCATTTATCTAAAATGGGCATTTGCTCATCAAAAATGTGTCCACAGACGGTACACTGTATGTGTCGACGGGACTTTGTGGTTATTACGTTTTCGTGTCACATTCCTCACACCTGTTTAGCTGATTACATGTAAGTGGCCTTGTACCAGTCTATACTCCTATTTAGCTGGTTACATGTAAGTGGCCTTGTACCAGTATATACTCCGTCTGCTGAGGCATTTCAATAAATCAATATGAGTATTTACCATCTGATGATGACATTTAGCAAACTCACTCAATAGGATTCATTCAGGATTGAATTCCAGCCACCTATTTGGTAATAACTAATTGGAGCTCAATATTCTGTGCAAAGGACTGGGAGCAGCATCATTTAGCTTCAACCTTGAGTGTGCGTGTGTATGTGTGTGTGTATATACGTGTGTGTGTATATACACGTGTGTGTGTGTGTGTGTGTGTGCGTGCGTGCGTGCGTGTTTGTGTGTGCGTGTGTGTGCATGAACGTGTTTGTGTGTCTCTATCTCACACACCCACACAAAGTGAAAATTAAGACATTTTATAAGACAATTTCAGAAAAGTCCAACTTGCAAGATAATTTATGTGAAAAATAAAGCAAACAATTTGGCGGTGTGTATGGGTCTAACTAGGATAGGTAAGTGGAGAGACAGACACAGTAATACCAGAGAGAGTAGAGAGAGAGAGGTTCCATTGGCCCATTGTTTCCTGGTTCTATTATTGGGGGGGAAGTCCCCCTTTAGGCAGACCTAGGCAGACCTGAGGACTGTTCTATTCAATGCTAGGAGCATTATGACACGCCCCTTTAGGCAGACCGGAACCTGGTCACATTAGGTGCCCATAGAAACCTATTATGTTGGCATATCTCTATACTTAAAGAATCTCTGGTAATACAGGGGGAGAGGAATTATTTTGAACCCTGACCTATTTTATGAAAAACAAAACTCCATTTAAATGATCATTATTTTAGTGATGTTGTGTAAGAATACATTGGGGCTGCATGACTACTCTACTACCAGTAGTAATGCTGTGTAAGAATACATTGATGCTGCATGACTACTCTACTACTAGTAGTAATGTTGTGTAAGAATACATTGATGATGCTGCTAGGACAAAGGTCATGTTCACAAGTCTGAGTCCTATTCATCATTTAATGATTCAATAATTTCCATATTAGCTGTATTCCTATTTAAAGTCAACAAACACAACAAATAAAAATTGCCTTCAGCAGAGATGTGCCAATCCTCCTCTCGTGTGTTTGTTCTCATTTATGCCGTTTGAGCAGCGTGCTGGAATAAGGTCAAGTGCTGCTGTTCCTTTGGACGCTCATGAAGTATTTACAGAAGAGGATGATTACAGATCCTCTTCCTCCTCCTCGTCACGCCTGGAGGGGCCAGGGGCCACGCTATTGAGGAAATCATTAAAATATTGTGTGTTTGGATTGTTTATTTTGTGTGTTTTAACTGTTTATTTCCTCAAGACATAGCGAATATTCCCTCTGGTGTTTCTTAAAAACATGGGAAGTGTGGATAATGGGGATGGAGAGAGGAGACTTCTTAAACACACACACACACACACACACACACACACACACACACAAAACACGCGCACGCACACGCACAAGCGCACACACGCACACATAAGCGCACACACACACACACAACACGCACGCACGCACACACACACAACACAGGCACACACACACACACACACACACACACACACACACACACACACACACACACACCCACACACACACACACACACACCCACACACACACACACACACACACACACACACACGAGAGCAGCTCCATCTCTTGCACGGTGCTGATGAGAGGCTTGGGGCTGTGGCAGGCGCTGGCCTCTTGCACGGTGCTGATGAGAGGCTTGGGGCTGTGGCAGGCGCTGGCTGGCTGCTCATCTGGGTCTTTGACACTGTTTACCAAAGGGAGGATTCTCTCTCTCTCTCTCTCTCTCTCTCTCTCTCTCTCTCTCTCTCTCTCTCTCCTTCTCTCTCTCTCTCTCTCCCTCTCTCTCTCTCTCTCTCTCTCTCTCTCTCGCGATCTCTCCCCTCCCCTCTCCCTCTCTCTCTCTCTCTCTCTCTCCTCTATCTCCTCTCTCCTCTCTCTCTCCCCCTCTTCTCTTCTCTCTCTCCCCCTCTTCTCTTCTCTTTCCCTCTCTCTCTTCTCTCTCCCCCCCTCTTCTCTTCTCTTCTCTCTCCCCCCCTCTCTCCCCCCTACTCTCTCTCTCTCCCTCTCTCTCCCCTGCTCTTCTCCTCTCTCTCTCTCTCTCTCCTACTCTCTCAACTTCTCTCTCACCTCATCTCTCCTCCCCCTCCTCTCTTCTCTTCTCTCTCTCTTCCTCTCTCCTCCTCTCTCTCTCCCTCGTCACTCTCTCTCTCTCTCTCTCTCTCCCCTCTCTCCCCTTCTCTCCCCCTCTCCTCTCCTCTCGCTCTCCTCTCTCCCCCTCTCTCTCATCCCCCCTCTTCTCTCCCCTCTCTCCTCCCTCTCTCTCTCTTCTCTCTCTCTCATCCCTGCCTTCTCTCTCCTCTCTCTCTCTCTCTCCCTCCCTCGTCTCCTCTCTCCTCCTCTCTCTCACTCACTATCCCCCTCCTCTCCATCCTTCGCCTCTCTCATCTCTCTCCCTCTCTCACTCTCTTCTCCCTTCTCTCTCTCTCCCCTCTCTCTCTCCTCTCTCTCTCATCCCTTCATCTCTCTCTCCTCCTCATCTCTCTCTCCATCTCCCTCTCATCTCTCCTCTCTCTCCACCCTCTCTCTCCCCACACTCTCCATCTCTCTCTCTCTTCCCTCAGCCTCTCTCACTCTCTCTCTCATCTTCTCTCTCTCCTCTCTCAACTCTCACCCTCTTTCCTCTCCCTCTCTCTCTCTCCCTCTCTCTCTCCCTCTCTCATCCTCTCTCTCTCTCACTCCATCTCTCTCGCCCGTCTCGCTCCTTCTCTCTCTCACTTCTCTCTCCTCTCTCTCTCCCTCTCTCTCCTCTTTCTTCTCTCATCTCTCTCTCGTCGACTTCCTCACCTCTCTTCCCTCTCTCTCTCTCTTTCTCTCCATTCCCTTCTCTCTCTCCCTCGCTCTCTTCCTCTCTCTCACTCTCACCTCTCTCACTCTTTCAAACTCCCTTTTCTCCTCTCTCCCTACTCTGCTCTCTCATCCCCCTCCTCCTTCTCTCTCTCTCCTTCTCTCTCTCTTCTCTCCTCTCTCTCTTCTCTTCTCTCTTCTCTCCCCCTTTTCTCTCTCTCTTCTCTCTTCCTCTTCTCTCTCTCCTCTCTCTCTCTCTCTCTCCCCCTCTTCT